>NW_028126303.1:600000-820409 GCF_965194825.1 Balaenoptera physalus
ATCTCTCTGTTAGTGTGTCAAGTGTGTGTAAGGCGGCATAAACACGGCCGTGAAAAGCAGCTAAACCCCATTATAAAAATAAATTACTTTTAAAAACCCATGAAACAAAGACAGGGAAAGAGAGAGAAATTCTTACACAATTCGTTCGGGGGCTGTGATGCAACCTGCATTGACCATATCTAGACCCACAGCTGGATGAGACATAAGGGTGGACACTCTTGGGGCTGAGAGGTTTGGTGAGGTTGGGTGAGCAAACGCAGACCCTTTAAAGTAATACTGCGTGCTACCCATCGCATGGGTCCCAAATCTCCAGGTTCAAGGGCATCTTCCTACATCGAAAACATGCATGAGAAACCCAGAAGATGGTACACCGTGTGATGGGGAAAGGTTTCTAAAACGCACCGCATTTCTCATCTCCTTGTGCTCGGGTTCGCCATTCCAGCCACTTTACTAGCAATCTCCCTACTTGGAGCATCAGCACCTTTAACCTCCTGTTCCGTACAGGTTGCAATTTGTCCTGAGGATGAACGGGAAGACGGGGAACCAATGAGAGACTAGCTCTTGGTGTTGGGACAGGCACAGGTCACTCAATTTTCCCATCAGGAAGAAGAATTAACCACAGGCTCAGCCTGCCCCCCGGAACCAGAACAGGGCCTGAAGCCATCCTGCGCTTTTGCGGCCGACTCCCAAAAAAGCGACTTGTAAAATGCAGCTTCAGGGCACTGCAATTCACAAACCTGCAGAGTTATAAATGATAACTCTCGTCCACAAATATATTGAGGGAAGGCAAAGAAGAGGATTTGAAATCAAGGCAGAATTGCAGGAAACAGATTTCAGGAGGTAGATTCGAATCGCCTTTAAAGCACATGAAAAGCGGCAAAACGTTGACAATGGTGCCCTTGGCCAAAAAGGGCGTATGCGTTTTTTCCTGAATATATTCAGGAAAAAACGCATACGCCCTTTTTGGCCAACCAAGCAACCTGGAAAGGCAAATCAGCGCTACAAAGAAGTCTCGCTTCCCATCGGTCAAAAGGGCCATGCTGAAAAAAGTGTCAAAACCAGAAATGCAGGACAGGCCATGGAGAAATGGGAGCCTTGCTACACTGATGGGCGGGATGTAAATTGCAAACAGCCACTCTGGAGAAGTGTACGGTGTGTCCTGAAACATCTAAAAAACACAGCTTAGAGAGCATAGGGCACTTCTACGCATGGGGGGATAAAGTGGGAAAATTGAAAATCAGCAAGACACAAGCACCCCAAAGTTTAGGGCTGCTCTGTTGACAAGACCTCCACTTCATTCCACCTTAAATATCCCAGGAAAGCGAAAAATGGATAAAAAAGTTGTGGTCCTTATGTACAATGGAATATCACTCAGCCATGAAATTAATGTCATAAGGCTAGTAGCAGCATGATGAGTGGATTTAGGTAAGACGATTCTAAGCGAAATAAGTCACACAGAAAAGGACACTTCTCATAAGGTGTCACTTATAGAGGGAATGTAAAAACCGTTACACTTGAACTGAATTACAAAACAGAACAGAGTCACACATGCAGAAAACACACTATGGCTGCTTAACGGGAAAGGTGAGGTGGGGTGATACATAAAACAAGAGTTTCAAATTAGCTCAGATACCGTTCCATAAACCCAATATGGAATAGACAAGACCTACTCCTTGCTCAGAGAACTGGACTCAACACGCCCGATTCACCGCACAAGAATATATCTGACTAGTAATAATCTTAAAACCTATGTATTGATATCTCTCTGTTAGTGTGTCAAGTGTGTGTAAGGCGGCATAAACACGGCCGTGAAAAGCAGCTAAACCCCATTATAAAAATAAATTACTTTTAAAAACCCATGAAACAAAGACAGGGAAAGAGAGAGAAATTCTTACACAATTCGTTCGGGGGCTCTGATGCAACCTGGATTGACCATATCTAGACCCACAGCTGGATGAGACATAAGGGTGGACACTCTTGGGGCTGAGAGGTTTGGTGAGGTTGGGTGAGCAAACGCAGACCCTTTAAAGTACTACTGCGTGCTACCCATCGCATGGGTCCCAAATCTCCAGGTTCAAGGGCATCTTCCTACATCGAAAACATGCATGAGAAACCCAGAAGATGGTACACCGTGTGATGGGGAAAGGTTTCTAAAACGCACCGCATTTCTCATCTCCTTGTGCTCGGGTTCGCCATTCCAGCCACTTTACTAGCAATCTCCCTACTTGGAGCATCAGCACCTTTAACCTCCTGTTCCGTACAGGTTGCAATTTGTCCTGAGGATGAACGGGAAGACGGGGAACCAATGAGAGACTAGCTCTTGGTGTTGGGACAGGCACAGGTCACTCAATTTTCCCATCAGGAAGAAGAATTAACCACAGGCTCAGCCTGCCCCCCGGAACCAGAACAGGGCCTGAAGCCATCCTGCGCTTTTGCGGCCGACTCCCAAAAAAGCGACTTGTAAAATGCAGCTTCAGGGCACTGCAATTCACAAACCTGCAGAGTTATAAATGATAACTCTCGTCCACAAATATATTGAGGGAAGGCAAAGAAGAGGATTTGAAATCAAGGCAGAATTGCAGGAAACAGATTTCAGGAGGTAGATTCGAATCGCCTTTAAAGCACATGAAAAGCGGCAAAACGTTGACAATGGTGCCCTTGGCCAAAAAGGGCGTATGCGTTTTTTCCTGAATATATTCAGGAAAAAACGCATACGCCCTTTTTGGCCAACCAAGCAACCTGGAAAGGCAAATCAGCGCTACAAAGAAGTCTCGCTTCCCATCGGTCAAAAGGGCCATGCTGAAAAAAGTGTCAAAACCAGAAATGCAGGACAGGCCATGGAGAAATGGGAGCCTTGCTACACTGATGGGCGGGATGTAAATTGCAAACAGCCACTCTGGAGAAGTGTACGGTGTGTCCTGAAACATATAAAAAACACAGCTTAGAGAGCATAGGGCACTTCTACGCATGGGGGGATAAAGTGGGAAAATTGAAAATCAGCAAGACACAAGCACCCCAAAGTTTAGGGCTGCTCTGTTGACAAGACCTCCACTTCATTCCACCTTAAATATCCCAGGAAAGCGAAAAATGGATAAAAAAGTTGTGGTCCTTATGTACAATGGAATATCACTCAGCCATGAAATTAATGTCATAAGGCTAGTAGCAGCATGATGAGTGGATTTAGGTAAGACGATTCTAAGCGAAATAAGTCACACAGAAAAGGACACTTCTCATAAGGTGTCACTTATAGAGGGAATGTAAAAACCGTTACACTTGAACTGAATTACAAAACAGAACAGAGTCACACATGCACAAAACACACTATGGCTGCTTAACGGGAAAGGTGAGGTGGGGTGATACATAAAACAAGAGTTTCAAATTAGCTCAGATACCGTTCCATAAACCCAATATGGAATAGACAAGACCTACTCCTTGCTCAGAGAACTGGACTCAACACGCCCGATTCACCGCACAAGAATATATCTGACTAGTAATAATCTTAAAACCTATGTATTGATATCTCTCTGTTAGTGTGTCAAGTGTGTGTAAGGCGGCATAAACACGGCCGTGAAAAGCAGCTAAACCCCATTATAAAAATAAATTACTTTTAAAAACCCATGAAACAAAGACAGGGAAAGAGAGAGAAATTCTTACACAATTCGTTCGGGGGCTGTGATGCAACCTGGATTGACCATATCTAGACCCACAGCTGGATGAGACATAAGGGTGGACACTCTTGGGGCTGAGAGGTTTGGTGAGGTTGGGTGAGCAAACGCAGACCCTTTAAAGTAATACTGCGTGCTACCCATCGCATGGGTCCCAAATCTCCAGGTTCAAGGGCATCTTCCTACATCGAAAACATGCATGAGAAACCCAGAAGATGGTACACCGTGTGATGGGGAAAGGTTTCTAAAACGCACCGCATTTCTCATCTCCTTGTGCTCGGGTTCGCCATTCCAGCCACTTTACTAGCAATCTCCCTACTTGGAGCATCAGCACCTTTAACCTCCTGTTCCGTACAGGTTGCAATTTGTCCTGAGGATGAACGGGAAGACGGGGAACCAATGAGAGACTAGCTCTTGGTGTTGGGACAGGCACAGGTCACTCAATTTTCCCATCAGGAAGAAGAATTAACCACAGGCTCACCCTGCCCCCCGGAACCAGAACAGGGCCTGAAGCCATCCTGCGCTTTTGCGGCCGACTCCCAAAAAAGCGACTTGTAAAATGGAGCTTCAGGGCACTGCAATTCACAAACCTGCAGAGTTATAAATGATAACTCTCGTCCACAAATATATTGAGGGAAGGCAAAGAAGAGGATTTGAAATCAAGGCAGAATTGCAGGAAACAGATTTCAGGAGGTAGATTCGAATCGCCTTTAAAGCACATGAAAAGCGGCAAAACGTTGACAATGGTGCCCTTGGCCAAAAAGGGCGTATGCGTTTTTTCCTGAATATATTCAGGAAAAAACGCATACGCCCTTTTTGGCCAACCAAGCAACCTGGAAAGGCAAATCAGCGCTACAAAGAAGTCTCGCTTCCCATCGGTCAAAAGGGCCATGCTGAAAAAAGTGTCAAAACCAGAAATACAGGACAGGCCATGGAGAAATGGGAGCCTTGCTACACTGATGGGCGGGATGTAAATTGCCAACAGCCACTCTGGAGAAGTGTACGGTGTGTCCTGAAACATCTAAAAAACACAGCTTAGAGAGCATAGGGCACTTCCACGCATGGGGGGATAAAGTGGGAAAATTGAAAATCAGCAAGACACAAGCACCCCAAAGTTTAGGGCTGCTCTGTTGACAAGGACCTCCACTTCATTCCACCTTAAATATCCCAGGAAAGCGAAAAATGGATAAAAAAGTTGTGGTCCTTATGTACAATGGAATATCACTCAGCCATGAAATCAATGTCATAAGGCTAGTAGCAGCATGATGAGTGGATTTAGGTAAGACGATTCTAAGTGAAATAAGTCACACAGAAAAGGACACTTCTCATAAGGTGTCACTTATAGAGGGAATGTAAAAACCGTTACACTTGAACTGAATTACAAAACAGAACAGAGTCACACATGCAGAAAACACACTATGGCTGCTTAACGGGAAAGGTGAGGTGGGGTGATACATAAAACAAGAGTTTCAAATTAGCTCAGATACCGTTCCATAAACCCAATATGTAATAGACAAGACCTACTCCTTGCTCAGAGAACTGGACTCAACACGCCCGATTCACCGCACAAGAATATATCTGACCAGTAATAATCTTAAAACCTATGTATTGATATCTCTCTGTTAGTGTGTCAAGTGGGTGTAAAGCGGCCTAAACACAGCCGTGAAAAGCAGCTAAACCCCATTATAAAAATAAATTACTTTTAAAAACCCATGAAACAAAGACAGGGAAAGAGAGAGAAATTCTTACACAATTCGTTCAGGGGCTGTGATGCAACCTGGATTGACCATATCTAGACCCACAGCTGGATGAGACATAAGGGTGGACACTCTTGGGGCTGAGAGGTTTGGTGAGGTTGGGTGAGCAAACGCAGACCCTTTAAAGTAATACTGCGTGCTACCCATCGCATGGGTCCCAAATCTCCAGGTTCAAGGGCATCTTCCTACATCGAAAACATGCATGAGAAACCCAGACGATGGTACACCGTGTGATGGGGAAAGGTTGCTAAAACGCACCTCATTTCTCATCTCCTTGTGCTCGGGTTCGCCATTCCAGACACTTTACTAGCAATCTCCCTACTTGGAGCATCAGCACCTTTAACCTCCTGTTCCGTACAGGTTGCAATTTGTCCTGAGGATGAACGGGAAGACGGGGAACCAATGAGAGACTAGCTCTTGGTGTTGGGACAGGCACAGGTCACTCTATTTTCCCATCAGGAAGAAGAATTAACCACAGGCTCAGCCTGCCCCCCGGAACCAGAACAGGGCCTGAAGCCATCCTGCGCTTTTGCGGCCGGCTCCCAAAAAAGCGACTTGTAAAATGGAGCTTCAGGGCACTGCAATTCACAAACCTGCAGAGTTATAAATGATAACTCCCGTCCACAAATATATTGAGGGAAGGCAAAGAAGAGGATTTGAAATCAAGGCAGAATTGCAGTAAACAGATTTCAGGAGGTAGATTCGAATCGCCTTTAAAGCACATGAAAAGCGGCAAAACGTTGACAATGATGCCCTTGGCCAAAAAGGGCGTATGCGTTTTTTCCTGAATATATTCAGGAAAAAACGCATACGCCCTTTTTGGCCAACCAAGCAACCTGGAAAGGCAAATCAGCGCTACAAAGAAGTCTCGCTTCCCATCGGTCAAAAGGGCCATGCTGAAAAAAGTGTCAAAACCAGAAATGCAGGACAGGCCATGGAGAAATGGGAGCCTTGCTACACTGATGGGCGGGATGTAAATTGCCAACAGCCACTCTGGAGAAGTGTACGGTGTGTCCTGAAACATCTAAAAAACACAGCTTAGAGAGCGTAGGGCACTTCCACGCATGGGGGGATAAAGTGGGAAAATTGAAAATCAGCAAGACACAAGCACCCCAAAGTTTAGGGCTGCTCTGTTGACAAGGACCTCCACTTCCTTCCACCTTAAATATCCCAGGAAAGCGAAAAATGGATAAAAAAGTTGTGGTCCTTATGTACAATGGAATATCACTCAGCCATGAAATCAATGTCATAAGGCTAGTAGCAGCATGATGAGTGGATTTAGGTAAGACGATTCTAAGTGAAATAAGTCACACAGAAAAGGACACTTCTCATAAGGTGTCACTTATAGAGGGAATGTAAAAACCGTTACACTTGAACTGAATTACAAAACAGAACAGAGTCACACATGCAGAAAACACACTATGGCTGCTTAACGGGAAAGGTGAGGTGGGGTGATACATAAAACAAGAGTTTCAAATTAGCTCAGATACCGTTCCATAAACCCAATATGTAATAGACAAGACCTACTCCTTGCTCAGAGAACTGGACTCAACACGCCCGATTCACCGCACAAGAATATATCTGACCAGTAATAATCTTAAAACCTATGTATTGATATCTCTCTGTTAGTGTGTCAAGTGGGTGTAAAGCGGCCTAAACACAGCCGTGAAAAGCAGCTAAACCCCATTATAAAAATAAATTACTTTTAAAAACCCATGAAACAAAGACAGGGAAAGAGAGAGAAATTCTTACACAATTCGTTCAGGGGCTGTGATGCAACCTGGATTGACCATATCTAGACCCACAGCTGGATGAGACATAAGGGTGGACACTCTTGGGGCTGAGAGGTTTGGTGAGGTTGGGTGAGCAAACGCAGACCCTTTAAAGTAATACTGCGTGCTACCCATCGCATGGGTCCCAAATCTCCAGGTTCAAGGGCATCTTCCTACATCGAAAACATGCATGAGAAACCCAGACGATGGTACACCGTGTGATGGGGAAAGGTTTCTAAAACGCACCTCATTTCTCATCTCCTTGTGCTCGGGTTCGCCATTCCAGACACTTTACTAGCAATCTCCCTACTTGGAGCATCAGCACCTTTAACCTCCTGTTCCGTACAGGTTGCAATTTGTCCTGAGGATGAACGGGAAGACGGGGAACCAATGAGAGACTAGCTCTTGGTGTTGGGACAGGCACAGGTCACTCTATTTTCCCATCAGGAAGAAGAATTAACCACAGGCTCAGCCTGCCCCCCGGAACCAGAACAGGGCCTGAAGCCATCCTGCGCTTTTGCGGCCGGCTCCCAAAAAAGCGACTTGTAAAATGGAGCTTCAGGGCACTGCAATTCACAGACCTGCAGAGTTATAAATGATAACTCTCGTCCACAAATATATTGAGGGAAGGCAAAGAAGAGGATTTGAAATCAAGGCAGAATTGCAGGAAACAGATTTCAGGAGGTAGATTCGAATCGCCTTTAAAGCACATGAAAAGCGGCAAAACGTTGACAATGATGCCCTTGGCCAAAAAGGGCGTATGCGTTTTTTCCTGAATACATTCAGGAAAAAACGCATACGCCCTTTTTGGCCATCCAAGTAACCTGGAAAGGCAAATCAGCGCTAGAAAGAAGTCTCGTTTCCCATCGGTCAAAAGGGCCATGCTGAAAAAAGTGTCAAAACCAGAAACGCAGGACAGGCCATGGAGAAATGGGAGCCTTGCTACACTGATGGGCGGGATGTAAATTGCCAACAGCCACTCTGGAGAAGTGTACGGTGTGTCCTGAAACATCTAAAAAACACAGCTTAGAGAGCATAGGGCACTTCCACGCATGGGGGGATAAAGTGGGAAAATTGAAAATCAGCAAGACACAAGCACCCCAAAGTTTAGGGCTGCTCTGTTGACAAGGACCTCCACTTCCTTCCACCTTAAATATCCCAGGAAAGCGAAAAATGGATAAAAAAGTTGTGGTCCTTATGTACAATGGAATATCACTCAGCCATGAAATCAATGTCATAAGGCTAGTAGCAGCATGATGAGTGGATTTAGGTAAGACGATTCTAAGTGAAATAAGTCACACAGAAAAGGACACTTCTCATAAGGTGTCACTTATAGAGGGAATGTAAAAACCGTTACACTTGAACTGAATTACAAAACAGAACAGAGTCACACATGCAGAAAACACACTATGGCTGCTTAACGGGAAAGGTGAGGTGGGGTGATACATAAAACAAGAGTTTCAAATTAGCTCAGATACCGTTCCATAAACCCAATATGTAATAGACAAGACCTACTCCTTGCTCAGAGAACTGGACTCAACACGCCCGATTCACCGCACAAGAATATATCTGACCAGTAATAATCTTAAAACCTATGTATTGATATCTCTCTGTTAGTGTGTCAAGTGGGTGTAAAGCGGCCTAAACACAGCCGTGAAAAGCAGCTAAACCCCATTATAAAAATAAATTACTTTTAAAAACCCATGAAACAAAGACAGGGAAAGAGAGAGAAATTCTTACACAATTCGTTCAGGGGCTGTGATGCAACCTGGATTGACCATATCTAGACCCACAGCTGGATGAGACATAAGGGTGGACACTCTTGGGGCTGAGAGGTTTGGTGAGGTTGGGTGAGCAAACGCAGACCCTTTAAAGTAATACTGCGTGCTACCCATCGCATGGGTCCCAAATCTCCAGGTTCAAGGGCATCTTCCTACATCGAAAACATGCATGAGAAACCCAGAAGATGGTACACCGTGTGATGGGGAAAGGTTTCTAAAACGCACCTCATTTCTCATCTCCTTGTGCTCGGGTTCGCCATTCCAGCCACTTTACTAGCAATCTCCCTACTTGGAGCATCAGCACCTTTAACCTCCTGTTCCGTACAGGTTGCAATTTGTCCTGAGGATGAACGGGAAGACGGGGAACCAATGAGAGACTAGCTCTTGGTGTTGGGACAGGCACAGGTCACTCTATTTTCCCATCAGGAAGAAGAATTAACCACAGGCTCAGCCTGCCCCCCGGAACCAGACCAGGGCCTGAAGCCATCCTGTGCTTTTGCGGCCGGCTCCCAAAAAAGCGACTTGTAAAATGGAGCTTCAGGGCACTGCAATTCACAAACCTGCAGAGTTATAAATGATAACTCTCGTCCACAAATATATTGAGGGAAGGCAAAGAAGAGGATTTGAAATCAAGGCAGAATTGCAGTAAACAGATTTCAGGAGGTAGATTCGAATCGCCTTTAAAGCACATGAAAAGCGGCAAAACGTTGACAATGATGCCCTTGGCCAAAAAGGGCGTATGCGTTTTTTCCTGAATACATTCAGGAAAAAACGCATACGCCCTTTTTGGCCATCCAAGTAACCTGGAAAGGCAAATCAGCGCTAGAAAGAAGTCTCGTTTCCCATCGGTCAAAAGGGCCATGCTGAAAAAAGTGTCAAAACCAGAAACGCAGGACAGGCCATGGAGAAATGGGAGCCTTGCTACACTGATGGGCGGGATGTAAATTGCCAACAGCCACTCTGGAGAAGTGTACGGTGTGTCCTGAAACATCTAAAAAACACAGCTTAGAGAGCATAGGGCACTTCCACGCATGGGGGGATAAAGTGGGAAAATTGAAAATCAGCAAGACACAAGCACCCCAAAGTTTAGGGCTGCTCTGTTGACAAGGACCTCCACTTCCTTCCACCTTAAATATCCCAGGAAAGCGAAAAATGGATAAAAAAGTTGTGGTCCTTATGTACAATGGAATATCACTCAGCCATGAAATCAATGTCATAAGGCTAGTAGCAGCATGATGAGTGGATTTAGGTAAGACGATTCTAAGTGAAATAAGTCACACAGAAAAGGACACTTCTCATAAGGTGTCACTTATAGAGGGAATGTAAAAACCGTTACACTTGAACTGAATTACAAAACAGAACAGAGTCACACATGCAGAAAACACACTATGGCTGCTTAACGGGAAAGGTGAGGTGGGGTGATACATAAAACAAGAGTTTCAAATTAGCTCAGATACCGTTCCATAAACCCAATATGTAATAGACAAGACCTACTCCTTGCTCAGAGAACTGGACTCAACACGCCCGATTCACCGCACAAGAATATATCTGACCAGTAATAATCTTAAAACCTATGTATTGATATCTCTCTGTTAGTGTGTCAAGTGGGTGTAAAGCGGCCTAAACACAGCCGTGAAAAGCAGCTAAACCCCATTATAAAAATAAATTACTTTTAAAAACCCATGAAACAAAGACAGGGAAAGAGAGAGAAATTCTTACACAATTCGTTCAGGGGCTGTGATGCAACCTGGATTGACCATATCTAGACCCACAGCTGGATGAGACATAAGGGTGGACACTCTTGGGGCTGAGAGGTTTGGTGAGGTTGGGTGAGCAAACGCAGACCCTTTAAAGTAATACTGCGTGCTACCCATCGCATGGGTCCCAAATCTCCAGGTTCAAGGGCATCTTCCTACATCGAAAACATGCATGAGAAACCCAGAAGATGGTACACCGTGTGATGGGGAAAGGTTTCTAAAACGCACCTCATTTCTCATCTCCTTGTGCTCGGGTTCGCCATTCCAGCCACTTTACTAGCAATCTCCCTACTTGGAGCATCAGCACCTTTAACCTCCTGTTCCGTACAGGTTGCAATTTGTCCTGAGGATGAACGGGAAGACGGGGAACCAATGAGAGACTAGCTCTTGGTGTTGGGACAGGCACAGGTCACTCTATTTTCCCATCAGGAAGAAGAATTAACCACAGGCTCAGCCTGCCCCCCGGAACCAGACCAGGGCCTGAAGCCATCCTGCGCTTTTGCGGCCGGCTCCCAAAAAAGCGACTTGTAAAATGGAGCTTCAGGGCACTGCAATTCACAAACCTGCAGAGTTATAAATGATAACTCTCGTCCACAAATATATTGAGGGAAGGCAAAGAAGAGGATTTGAAATCAAGGCAGAATTGCAGTAAACAGATTTCAGGAGGTAGATTCGAATCGCCTTTAAAGCACATGAAAAGCGGCAAAACGTTGACAATGATGCCCTTGGCCAAAAAGGGCGTATGCGTTTTTTCCTGAATATATTCAGGAAAAAACGCATACGCCCTTTTTGGCCAACCAAGCAACCTGGAAAGGCAAATCAGCGCTACAAAGAAGTCTCGCTTCCCATCGGTCAAAAGGGCCATGCTGAAAAAAGTGTCAAAACCAGAAATGCAGGACAGGCCATGGAGAAATGGGAGCCTTGCTACACTGATGGGCGGGATGTAAATTGCCAACAGCCACTCTGGAGAAGTGTACGGTGTGTCCTGAAACATCTAAAAAACACAGCTTAGAGAGCGTAGGGCACTTCCACGCATGGGGGGATAAAGTGGGAAAATTGAAAATCAGCAAGACACAAGCACCCCAAAGTTTAGGGCTGCTCTGTTGACAAGGACCTCCACTTCCTTCCACCTTAAATATCCCAGGAAAGCGAAAAATGGATAAAAAAGTTGTGGTCCTTATGTACAATGGAATATCACTCAGCCATGAAATCAATGTCATAAGGCTAGTAGCAGCATGATGAGTGGATTTAGGTAAGACGATTCTAAGTGAAATAAGTCACACAGAAAAGGACACTTCTCATAAGGTGTCACTTATAGAGGGAATGTAAAAACCGTTACACTTGAACTGAATTACAAAACAGAACAGAGTCACACATGCAGAAAACACACTATGGCTGCTTAACGGGAAAGGTGAGGTGGGGTGATACATAAAACAAGAGTTTCAAATTAGCTCAGATACCGTTCCATAAACCCAATATGTAATAGACAAGACCTACTCCTTGCTCAGAGAACTGGACTCAACACGCCCGATTCACCGCACAAGAATATATCTGACTAGTAATAATCTTAAAACCTATGTATTTATATCTCTCTGTTAGTGTGTCAAGAGGGTGTAAAGTGGCCTAAACACAGCCGTGAAAAGCAGCTAAACCCCATTATAAAAATAAATTACTTTTAAAAACCCATGAAACAAAGACAGGGAAAGAGAGAGAAATTCTTACACAATTCGTTCAGGGGCTGTGATGCAACCTGGATTGACCATATCTAGACCCACAGCTGGATGAGACATAAGGGTGGACACTCTTGGGGCTGAGAGGTTTGGTGAGGTTGGGTGAGCAAACGCAGACCCTTTAAAGTAATACTGCGTGCTACCCATCGCATGGGTCCCAAATCTCCAGGTTCAAGGGCATCTTACTACATCGAAAACATGCATGAGAAACCCAGAAGATGGTGCACCGTGTGATGGGGAAAGGTATCTAAAACGCACCTCATTTCTCATCTCCTTGTGCTGGGGTTCGCCATTCCAGCCACTTTACTAGCAATCTCCCTACTTGGAGCATCAGCACCTTTAACCTCCTGTTCCGTACAGGTTGCAATTTGTCCTGAGGATGAATGGGAAGATGGGGAACCAATGAGAGACTAGCTCTTGGTTTTGGGACAGGCACAGGTCACTCTATTTTCCCATCAGGAAGAAGAATTAACCACAGGCTCAGCCTGCCCCCCGGAACCAGAACAGGGCCTGAAGCCATCCTGCGCTTTTGCGGCCGGCTCCCAAAAAAGCGACTTGTAAAATGGAGCTTCAGGGCACTGCAATTCACAAACCTGCAGAGTTATAAATGATAACTCTCGTCCACAAATATATTGAGGGAAGGCAAAGAAGAGGATTTGAAATCAAGGCAGAATTGCAGGAAACAGATTTCAGGAGGTAGATTCGAATCGCCTTTAAAGCACATGAAAAGCGGCAAAACGTTGACAATGATGCCCTTGGCCAAAAAGGGCGTATGCGTTTTTTCCTGAATATATTCAGGAAAAAACGCATACGCCCTTTTTGGCCAACCAAGCAACCTGGAAAGGCAAATCAGCGCTACAAAGAAGTCTCGCTTCCCATCGGTCAAAAGGGCCATGCTGAAAAAAGTGTCAAAACCAGAAATGCAGGACAGGCCATGGAGAAATGGGAGCCTTGCTACACTGATGGGCGGGATGTAAATTGCCAACAGCCACTCTGGAGAAGTGTACGGTGTGTCCTGAAACATCTAAAAAACACAGCTTAGAGAGCATAGGGCACTTCCACACATGGGGGGATAAAGTGGGAAAATTGAAAATCAGCAAGACACAAGCACCCCAAAGTTTAGGGCTGCTCTGTTGACAAGGACCTCCACTTCATTCCACCTTAAATATCCCAGGAAAGCGAAAAATGTATAAAAAAGTTGTGGTCCTTATGTACAATGGAATATCACTCAGCCATGAAATCAATGTCATAAGGCTAGTAGCAGCATGATGAGTGGATTTAGGTAAGACGATTCTAAGTGAAATAAGTCACACAGAAAAGGACACTTCTCATAAGGTGTCACTTATAGAGGGAATGTAAAAACCGTTACACTTGAACTGAATTACAAAACAGAACAGAGTCACACATGCAGAAAACACACTATGGCTGCTTAACGGGAAAGGTGAGGTGGGGTGATACATAAAACAAGAGTTTCAAATTAGCTCAGATACCGTTCCATAAACCCAATATGTAATAGACAAGACCTACTCCTTGATCAGAGAACTGGACTCAACACGCCCGATTCACCGCACAAGAATATATCTGACCAGTAATAATCTTAAAACCTATGTATTGATATCTCTCTGTTAGTGTGTCAAGTGGGTGTAAAGCGGCCTAAACACAGCCGTGAAAAGCAGCTAAACCCCATTATAAAAATAAATTACTTTTAAAAACCCATGAAACAAAGACAGGGAAAGAGAGAGAAATTCTTACACAATTCGTTCAGGGGCTGTGATGCAACCTGGATTGACCATATCTAGACCCACAGCTGGATGAGACATAAGGGTGGACACTCTTGGGGCTGAGAGGTTTGGTGAGGTTGGGTGAGCAAACGCAGACCCTTTAAAGTAATACTGCGTGCTACCCATCGCATGGGTCCCAAATCTCCAGGTTCAAGGGCATCTTCCTACATCGAAAACATGCATGAGAAACCCAGAAGATGGTACACCGTGTGATGGGGAAAGGTTTCTAAAACGCACCTCATTTCTCATCTCCTTGTGCTCGGGTTCGCCATTCCAGCCACTTTACTAGCAATCTCCCTACTTGGAGCATCAGCACCTTTAACCTCCTGTTCCGTACAGGTTGCAATTTGTCCTGAGGATGAACGGGAAGACGGGGAACCAATGAGAGACTAGCTCTTGGTGTTGGGACAGGCACAGGTCACTCTATTTTCCCATCAGGAAGAAGAATTAACCACAGGCTCAGCCTGACCCCGGAACCAGAACAGGGCCTGAAGCCATCCTGCGCTTTTGCGGCCGGCTCCCAAAAAAGCGACTTGTAAAATGGAGCTTCAGGGCACTGCAATTCACAAACCTGCAGAGTTATAAATGATAACTCTCGTCCACAAATATATTGAGGGAAGGCAAAGAAGAGGATTTGAAATCAAGGCAGAATTGCAGGAAACAGATTTCAGGAGGTAGATTCGAATCGCCTTTAAAGCACATGAAAAGCGGGAAAACGTTGACAATGATGCCCTTGGCCAAAAAGGGCGTATGCGTTTTTTCCTGAATACCTTCAGGAAAAAACGCATACGCCCTTTTTGGCCATCCAAGCAACCTGGAAAGGCAAATCAGCGCTACAAAGAAGTCTCGTTTCCCATCGGTCAAAAGGGCCATGCTGAAAAAAGTGTCAAAACCAGAAATACAGGACAGGCCATGGAGAAATGGGAGCCTTGCTACACTGATGGGCGGGATGTAAATTGCCAACAGCCACTCTGGAGAAGTGTACGGTGTGTCCTGAAACATCTAAAAAACACAGCTTAGAGAGCATAGGGCACTTCCACGCATGGGGGGATAAAGTGGGAAAATTGAAAATCAGCAAGACACAAGCACCCCAAAGTTTAGGGCTGCTCTGTTGACAAGGACCTCCACTTCCTTCCACCTTAAATATCCCAGGAAAGCGAAAAATGGATAAAAAAGTTGTGGTCCTTATGTACAATGGAATATCACTCAGCCATGAAATCAATGTCATAAGGCTAGTAGCAGCATGATGAGTGGATTTAGGTAAGACGATTCTAAGTGAAATAAGTCACACAGAAAAGGACACTTCTCATAAGGTGTCACTTATAGAGGGAATGTAAAAACCGTTACACTTGAACTGAATTACAAAACAGAACAGAGTCACACATGCAGAAAACACACTATGGCTGCTTAACGGGAAAGGTGAGGTGGGGTGATACATAAAACAAGAGTTTCAAATTAGCTCAGATACCGTTCCATAAACCCAATATGTAATAGACAAGACCTACTCCTTGCTCAGAGAACTGGACTCAACACGCCCGATTCACCGCACAAGAATATATCTGACTAGTAATAATCTTAAAACCTATGTATTGATATCTCTCTGTTAGTGTGTCAAGTGGGTGTAAAGCGGCCTAAACACAGCCGTGAAAAGCAGCTAAACCCCATTATAAAAATAAATTACTTTTAAAAACCCATGAAACAAAGACAGGGAAAGAGAGAGAAATTCTTACACAATTCGTTCAGGGGCTGTGATGCAACCTGGATTGACCATATCTAGACCCACAGCTGGATGAGACATAAGGGTGGACACTCTTGGGGCTGAGAGGTTTGGTGAGGTTGGGTGAGCAAATGCAGACCCTTTAAAGTAATACTGCGTGCTACCCATCGCATGGGTCCCAAATCTCCAGGTTCAAGGGCATCTTCCTACATCGAAAACATGCATGAGAAACCCAGAAGATGGTGCACCGTGTGATGGGGAAAGGTATCTAAAACGCACCTCATTTCTCATCTCCTTGTGCTGGGGTTCGCCATTCCAGCCACTTTACTAGCAATCTCCCTACTTGGAGCATCAGCACCTTTAACCTCCTGTTCCGTACAGGTTGCAATTTGTCCTGAGGATGAATGGGAAGACGGGGAACCAATGAGAGACTAGCTCTTGGTTTTGGGACAGGCACAGGTCACTCTATTTTCCCATCAGGAAGAAGAATTAACCACAGTCTCAGCCTGCCCCCCAGAACCAGAACAGGGCCTGAAGCCATCCTGCGCTTTTGCGGCCGGCTCCCAAAAAAGCGACTTGTAAAATGGAGCTTCAGGGCACTGCAATTCACAAACCTGCAGAGTTATAAATGATAACTCTCGTCCACAAATATATTGAGGGAAGGCAAAGAAGAGGATTTGAAATCAAGGCAGAATTGCAGGAAACAGATTTCAGGAGGTAGATTTGAATCGCCTTTAAAGCACATGAAAAGCGGCAAAACGTTGACAATGATGCCCTTGGCCAAAAAGGGCGTATGCGTTTTTTCCTGAATATATTCAGGAAAAAACGCATACGCCCTTTTTGGCCAACCAAGCAACCTGGAAAGGCAAATCAGCGCTACAAAGAAGTCTCGCTTCCCATCGGTCAAAAGGGCCATGCTGAAAAAAGTGTCAAAACCAGAAATGCAGGACAGGCCATGGAGAAATGGGAGCCTTGTTACACTGATGGGCGGGATGTAAATTGCCAACAGCCACTCTGGAGAAGTGTACGGTGTGTCCTGAAACATCTAAAAAACACAGCTTAGAGAGCATAGGGCACTTCCACGCATGGGGGGATAAAGCGGGAAAATTGAAAATCAGCAAGACACAAGCACCCCAAAGTTTAGGGCTGCTCTGTTGACAAGGACCTCCACTTCCTTCCACCTTAAATATCCCAGGAAAGCGAAAAATGGATAAAAAAGTTGTGGTCCTTATGTACAATGGAATATCACTCAGCCATGAAATCAATGTCATAAGGCTAGTAGCAGCATGATGAGTGGATTTAGGTAAGACGATTCTAAGTGAAATAAGTCACACAGAAAAGGACACTTCTCATAAGGTGTCACTTATAGAGGGAATGTAAAAACCGTTACACTTGAACTGAATTACAAAACAGAACAGAGTCACACATGCAGAAAACACACTATGGCTGCTTAAGGGGAAAGGTGAGGTGGGGTGATACATAAAACAAGAGTTTCAAATTAGCTCAGATACCGTTCCATAAACCCAATATGTAATAGACAAAACCTACTCCTTGCTCAGAGAACTGGACTCAACACGCCCGATTCACCGCACAAGAATATATCTGACCAGTAATAATCTTAAAACCTATGTATTGATATCTCTCTGTTAGTGTGTCAAGTGGGTGTAAAGCGGCCTAAACACAGCCGTGAAAAGCAGCTAAACCCCATTATAAAAATAAATTACTTTTAAAAACCCATGAAACAAAACAGGGAAAGAGAGAGAAATTCTTACACAATTCGTTCAGGGGCTGTGATGCAACCTGGATTGACCATATCTAGACCCACAGCTGGATGAGACATAAGGGTGGACACTCTTGGGGCTGAGAGGTTTGGTGAGGTTGGGTGAGCAAACGCAGACCCTTTAAAGTAATACTGCGTGCTACCCATCGCATGGGTCCCAAATCTCCAGGTTCAAGGGCATCTTCCTACATCGAAAACATGCATGAGAAACCCAGACGATGGTACACCGTGTGATGGGGAAAGGTTTCTAAAACGCACCTCATTTCTCATCTCCTTGTGCTCGGGTTCGCCATTCCAGCCACTTTACTAGCAATCTCCCTACTTGGAGCATCAGCACCTTTAACCTCCTGTTCCGTACAGGTTGCAATTTGTCCTGAGGATGAACGGGAAGACGGGGAACCAATGAGAGACTAGCTCTTGGTGTTGGGACAGGCACAGGTCACTCTATTTTCCCATCAGGAAGAAGAATTAACCACAGGCTCAGCCTGCCCCCCGGAACCAGAACAGGGCCTGAAGCCATCCTGCGCTTTTGCGGCCGGCTCCCAAAAAAGCGACTTGTAAAATGGAGCTTCAGGGCACTGCAATTCACAAACCTGCAGAGTTATAAATGATAACTCTCGTCCACAAATATATTGAGGGAAGGCAAAGAAGAGGATTTGAAATCAAGGCAGAATTGCAGGAAACAGATTTCAGGAGGTAGATTCGAATCGCCTTTAAAGCACATGAAAAGCGGCAAAACGTTGACAATGATGCCCTTGGCCAAAAAGGGCGTATGCGTTTTTTCCTGAATACATTCAGGAAAAAACGCATACGCCCTTTTTGGCCATCCAAGTAACCTGGAAAGGCAAATCAGCGCTACAAAGAAGTCTCGCTTCCCATCGGTCAAAAGGGCCATGCTGAAAAAAGTGTCAAAACCAGAAATGCAGGACAGGCCATGGAGAAATGGGAGCCTTGCTACACTGATGGGCGGGATGTAAATTGCCAACAGCCACTCTGGAGAAGTGTACGGTGTGTCCTGAAACATCTAAAAAACACAGCTTAGAGAGCATAGGGCACTTCCACGCATGGGGGGATAAAGTGGGAAAATTGAAAATCAGCAAGACACAAGCACCCCAAAGTTTAGGGCTGCTCTGTTGACAAGGACCTCCACTTCATTCCACCTTAAATATCCCAGGAAAGCGAAAAATGGATAAAAAAGTTGTGGTCCTTATGTACAATGGAATATCACTCAGCCATGAAATCAATGTCATAAGGCTAGTAGCAGCATGATGAGTGGATTTAGGTAAGACGATTCTAAGTGAAATAAGTCACACAGAAAAGGACACTTCTCATAAGGTGTCACTTATAGAGGGAATGTAAAAACCGTTACACTTGAACTGAATTACAAAACAGAACAGAGTCACACATGCAGAAAACACACTATGGCTGCTTAACGGGAAAGGTGAGGTGGGGTGATACATAAAACAAGAGTTTCAAATTAGCTCAGATACCGTTCCATAAACCCAATATGTAATAGACAAGACCTACTCCTTGCTCAGAGAACTGGACTCAACACGCCCGATTCACCGCACAAGAATATATCTGACTAGTAATAATCTTAAAACCTATGTATTGATATCTCTCTGTTAGTGTGTCAAGTGGGTGTAAAGCGGCCTAAACACAGCCGTGAAAAGCAGCTAAACCCCATTATAAAAATAAATTACTTTTAAAAACCCATGAAACAAAGACAGGGAAAGAGAGAGAAATTCTTACACAATTCGTTCAGGGGCTGTGATGCAACCTGGATTGACCATATCTAGACCCACAGCTGGATGAGACATAAGGGTGGACACTCTTGGGGCTGAGAGGTTTGGTGAGGTTGGGTGAGCAAACGCAGACCCTTTAAAGTAATACTGCGTGCTACCCATCGCATGGGTCCCAAATCTCCAGGTTCAAGGGCATCTTCCTACATCGAAAACATGCATGAGAAACCCAGAAGATGGTGCACCGTGTGATGGGGAAAGGTATCTAAAACGCACCTCATTTCTCATCTCCTTGTGCTGGGGTTCGCCATTCCAGCCACTTTACTAGCAATCTCCCTACTTGGAGCATCAGCACCTTTAACCTCCTGTTCCGTACAGGTTGCAATTTGTCCTGAGGATGAATGGGAAGACGGGGAACCAATGAGAGACTAGCTCTTGGTTTTGGGACAGGCACAGGTCACTCTATTTTCCCATCAGGAAGAAGAATTAACCACAGGCTCAGCCTGCCCCCCGGAACCAGAACAGGGCCTGAAGCCATCCTGCGCTTTTGCGGCCGGCTCCCAAAAAAGCGACTTGTAAAATGGAGCTTCAGGGCACTGCAATTCACAAACCTGCAGAGTTATAAATGATAACTCTCGTCCACAAATATATTGAGGGAAGGCAAAGAAGAGGATTTGAAATCAAGGCAGAATTGCAGGAAACAGATTTCAGGAGGTAGATTCGAATCGCCTTTAAAGCACATGAAAAGCGGCAAAACGTTGACAATGATGCCCTTGGCCAAAAAGGGCGTATGCGTTTTTTCCTGAATATATTCAGGAAAAAACGCATACGCCCTTTTTGGCCAACCAAGCAACCTGGAAAGGCAAATCAGCGCTACAAAGAAGTCTCGCTTCCCATCGGTCAAAAGGGCCATGCTGAAAAAAGTGTCAAAACCAGAAATGCAGGACAGGCCATGGAGAAATGGGAGCCTTGCTACACTGATGGGCGGGATGTAAATTGCCAACAGCCACTCTGGAGAAGTGTACGGTGTGTCCTGAAACATCTAAAAAACACAGCTTAGAGAGCATAGGGCACTTCCACGCATGGGGGGATAAAGTGGGAAAATTGAAAATCAGCAAGACACAAGCACCCCAAAGTTTAGGGCTGCTCTGTTGACAAGGACCTCCACTTCATTCCACCTTAAATATCCCAGGAAAGCGAAAAATGTATAAAAAAGTTGTGGTCCTTATGTACAATGGAATATCACTCAGCCATGAAATCAATGTCATAAGGCTAGTAGCAGCATGATGAGTGGATTTAGGTAAGACGATTCTAAGTGAAATAAGTCACACAGAAAAGGACACTTCTCATAAGGTGTCACTTATAGAGGGAATGTAAAAACCGTTACACTTGAACTGAATTACAAAACAGAACAGAGTCACACATGCAGAAAACACACTATGGCTGCTTAACGGGAAAGGTGAGGTGGGGTGATACATAAAACAAGAGTTTCAAATTAGCTCAGATACCGTTCCATAAACCCAATATGTAATAGACAAGACCTACTCCTTGATCAGAGAACTGGACTCAACACGCCCGATTCACCGCACAAGAATATATCTGACCAGTAATAATCTTAAAACCTATGTATTGATATCTCTCTGTTAGTGTGTCAAGTGGGTGTAAAGCGGCCTAAACACAGCCGTGAAAAGCAGCTAAACCCCATTATAAAAATAAATTACTTTTAAAAACCCATGAAACAAAGACAGGGAAAGAGAGAGAAATTCTTACACAATTCGTTCAGGGGCTGTGATGCAACCTGGATTGACAATATCTAGACCCACAGCTGGATGAGACATAAGGGTGGACACTCTTGGGGCTGAGAGGTTTGGTGAGGTTGGGTGAGCAAACGCAGACCCTTTAAAGTAATACTGCGTGCTACCCATCGCATGGGTCCCAAATCTCCAGGTTCAAGGGCATCTTCCTACATCGAAAACATGCATGAGAAACCCAGAAGATGGTACACCGTGTGATGGGGAAAGGTTTCTAAAACGCACCTCATTTCTCATCTCCTTGTGCTCGGGTTCGCCATTCCAGCCACTTTACTAGCAATCTCCCTACTTGGAGCATCAGCACCTTTAACCTCCTGTTCCGTACAGGTTGCAATTTGTCCTGAGGATGAACGGGAAGACGGGGAACCAATGAGAGACTAGCTCTTGGTGTTGGGACAGGCACAGGTCACTCTATTTTCCCATCAGGAAGAAGAATTAACCACAGGCTCAGCCTGACCCCGGAACCAGAACAGGGCCTGAAGCCATCCTGCGCTTTTGCGGCCGGCTCCCAAAAAAGCGACTTGTAAAATGGAGCTTCAGGGCACTGCAATTCACAGACCTGCAGAGTTATAAATGATAACTCTCGTCCACAAATATATTGAGGGAAGGCAAAGAAGAGGATTTGAAATCAAGGCAGAATTGCAGGAAACAGATTTCAGGAGGTAGATTCGAATCGCCTTTAAAGCACATGAAAAGCGGGAAAACGTTGACAATGATGCCCTTGGCCAAAAAGGGCGTATGCGTTTTTTCCTGAATACCTTCAGGAAAAAACGCATACGCCCTTTTTGGCCATCCAAGCAACCTGGAAAGGCAAATCAGCGCTACAAAGAAGTCTCGTTTCCCATCGGTCAAAAGGGCCATGCTGAAAAAAGTGTCAAAACCAGAAATACAGGACAGGCCATGGAGAAATGGGAGCCTTGCTACACTGATGGGCGGGATGTAAATTGCCAACAGCCACTCTGGAGAAGTGTACGGTGTGTCCTGAAACATCTAAAAAACACAGCTTAGAGAGCATAGGGCACTTCCACGCATGGGGGGATAAAGTGGGAAAATTGAAAATCAGCAAGACACAAGCACCCCAAAGTTTAGGGCTGCTCTGTTGACAAGGACCTCCACTTCATTCCACCTTAAATATCCCAGGAAAGCGAAAAATGGATAAAAAAGTTGTGGTCCTTATGTACAATGGAATATCACTCAGCCATGAAATCAATGTCATAAGGCTAGTAGCAGCATGATGAGTGGATTTAGGTAAGACGATTCTAAGTGAAATAAGTCACACAGAAAAGGACACTTCTCATAAGGTGTCACTTATAGAGGGAATGTAAAAACCGTTACACTTGAACTGAATTACAAAACAGAACAGAGTCACACATGCAGAAAACACACTATGGCTGCTTAACGGGAAAGGTGAGGTGGGGTGATACATAAAACAAGAGTTTCAAATTAGCTCAGATACCATTCCATAAACCCAATATGTAATAGACAAGACCTACTCCTTGCTCAGAGAACTGGACTCAACACGCCCGATTCACCGCACAAGAATATATCTGACTAGTAATAATCTTAAAACCTATGTATTGATATCTCTCTGTTAGTGTGTCAAGTGGGTGTAAAGCGGCCTAAACACAGCCGTGAAAAGCAGCTAAACCCCATTATAAAAATAAATTACTTTTAAAAACCCATGAAACAAAGACAGGGAAAGAGAGAGAAATTCTTACACAATTCGTTCAGGGGCTGTGATGCAACCTGGATTGACCATATCTAGACCCACAGCTGGATGAGACATAAGGGTGGACACTCTTGGGGCTGAGAGGTTTGGTGAGGTTGGGTGAGGAAACGCAGACCCTTTAAAGTAATACTGCGTGCTACCCATCGCATGGGTCCCAAATCTCCAGGTTCAAGGGCATCTTCCTACATCGAAAACATGCATGAGAAACCCAGAAGATGGTACACCGTGTGATGGGGAAAGGTTTCTAAAACGCACCTCATTTCTCATCTCCTTGTGCTCGGGTTCGCCATTCCAGCCACTTTACTAGCAATCTCCCTACTTGGAGCATCAGCACCTTTAACCTCCTGTTCCGTACAGGTTGCAATTTGTCCTGAGGATGAACGGGAAGACGGGGAACCAATGAGAGACTAGCTCTTGGTGTTGGGACAGGCACAGGTCACTCTATTTTCCCATCAGGAAGAAGAATTAACCACAGGCTCAGCCTGCACCCTGGAACCAGAACAGGGCCTGAAGCCATCCTGCGCTTTTGCGGCCGGCTCCCAAAAAAGCGACTTGTAAAATGGAGCTTCAGGGCACTGCAATTCACAAACCTGCAGAGTTATAAATGATAACTCTCGTCCACAAATATATTGAGGGAAGGCAAAGAAGAGGATTTGAAATCAAGGCAGAATTGCAGGAAACAGATTTCAGGAGGTAGATTCGAATCGCCTTTAAAGCACATGAAAAGCGGCAAAACGTTGACAATGATGCCCTTGGCCAAAAAGGGCGTATGCGTTTTTTCCTGAATATATTCAGGAAAAAACGCATACGCCCTTTTTGGCCAACCAAGCAACCTGGAAAGGCAAAGCAGCGCTACAAAGAAGTCTCGCTTCCCATCGGTCAAAAGGGCCATGCTGAAAAAAGTGTCAAAACCAGAAATGCAGGACAGGCCATGGAGAAATGGGAGCCTTGCTACACTGATGGGCGGGATGTAAATTGCCAACAGCCACTCTGGAGAAGTGTACGGTGTGTCCTGAAACATCTAAAAAACACAGCTTAGAGAGCATAGGGCACTTCCACGCATGGGGGGATAAAGCGGGAAAATTGAAAATCAGCAAGACACAAGCACCCCAAAGTTTAGGGCTGCTCTGTTGACAAGGACCTCCACTTCCTTCCACCTTAAATATCCCAGGAAAGCGAAAAATGGATAAAAAAGTTGTGGTCCTTATGTACAATGGAATATCACTCAGCCATGAAATCAATGTCATAAGGCTAGTAGCAGCATGATGAGTGGATTTAGGTAAGACGATTCTAAGTGAAATAAGTCACACAGAAAAGGACACTTCTCATAAGGTGTCACTTATAGAGGGAATGTAAAAACCGTTACACTTGAACTGAATTACAAAACAGAACAGAGTCACACATGCAGAAAACACACTATGGCTGCTTAACGGGAAAGGTGAGGTGGGGTGATACATAAAACAAGAGTTTCAAATTAGCTCAGATACCGTTCCATAAACCCAATATGTAATAGACAAGACCTACTCCTTGCTCAGAGAACTGGACTCAACACGCCCGATTCACCGCACAAGAATATATCTGACCAGTAATAATCTTAAAACCTATGTATTGATATCTCTCTGTTAGTGTGTCAAGTGGGTGTAAAGCGGCCTAAACACAGCCGTGAAAAGCAGCTAAACCCCATTATAAAAATAAATTACTTTTAAAAACCCATGAAACAAAGACAGGGAAAGAGAGAGAAATTCTTACACAATTCGTTCAGGGGCTGTGATGCAACCTGGATTGACCATATCTAGACCCACAGCTGGATGAGACATAAGGGTGGACACTCTTGGGGCTGAGAGGTTTGGTGAGGTTGGGTGAGCAAACGCAGACCCTTTAAAGTAATACTGCGTGCTACCCATCGCATGGGTCCCAAATCTCCAGGTTCAAGGGCATCTTCCTACATCGAAAACATGCATGAGAAACCCAGACGATGGTACACCGTGTGATGGGGAAAGGTTTCTAAAACGCACCTCATTTCTCATCTCCTTGTGCTCGGGTTCGCCATTCCAGCCACTTTACTAGCAATCTCCCTACTTGGAGCATCAGCACCTTTAACCTCCTGTTCCGTACAGGTTGCAATTTGTCCTGAGGATGAACGGGAAGACGGGGAACCAATGAGAGACTAGCTCTTGGTGTTGGGACAGGCACAGGTCACTCTATTTTCCCATCAGGAAGAAGAATTAACCACAGGCTCAGCCTGCCCCCCGGAACCAGAACAGGGCCTGAAGCCATCCTGCGCTTTTGCGGCCGGCTCCCAAAAAAGCGACTTGTAAAATGGAGCTTCAGGGCACTGCAATTCACAAACCTGCAGAGTTATAAATGATAACTCTCGTCCACAAATATATTGAGGGAAGGCAAAGAAGAGGATTTGAAATCAAGGCAGAATTGCAGGAAACAGATTTCAGGAGGTAGATTCGAATCGCCTTTAAAGCACATGAAAAGCGGCAAAACGTTGACAATGATGCCCTTGGCCAAAAAGGGCGTATGCGTTTTTTCCTGAATACATTCAGGAAAAAACGCATACGCCCTTTTTGGCCATCCAAGTAACCTGGAAAGGCAAATCAGCGCTACAAAGAAGTCTCGCTTCCCATCGGTCAAAAGGGCCATGCTGAAAAAAGTGTCAAAACCAGAAATGCAGGACAGGCCATGGAGAAATGGGAGCCTTGCTACACTGATGGGCGGGATGTAAATTGCCAACAGCCACTCTGGAGAAGTGTACGGTGTGTCCTGAAACATCTAAAAAACACAGCTTAGAGAGCATAGGGCACTTCCACGCATGGGGGGATAAAGTGGGAAAATTGAAAATCAGCAAGACACAAGCACCCCAAAGTTTAGGGCTGCTCTGTTGACAAGGACCTCCACTTCATTCCACCTTAAATATCCCAGGAAAGCGAAAAATGGATAAAAAAGTTGTGGTCCTTATGTACAATGGAATATCACTCAGCCATGAAATCAATGTCATAAGGCTAGTAGCAGCATGATGAGTGGATTTAGGTAAGACGATTCTAAGTGAAATAAGTCACACAGAAAAGGACACTTCTCATAAGGTGTCACTTATAGAGGGAATGTAAAAACCGTTACACTTGAACTGAATTACAAAACAGAACAGAGTCACACATGCAGAAAACACACTATGGCTGCTTAACGGGAAAGGTGAGGTGGGGTGATACATAAAACAAGAGTTTCAAATTAGCTCAGATACCGTTCCATAAACCCAATATGTAATAGACAAGACCTACTCCTTGCTCAGAGAACTGGACTCAACACGCCCGATTCACCGCACAAGAATATATCTGACTAGTAATAATCTTAAAACCTATGTATTGATATCTCTCTGTTAGTGTGTCAAGTGGGTGTAAAGCGGCCTAAACACAGCCGTGAAAAGCAGCTAAACCCCATTATAAAAATAAATTACTTTTAAAAACCCATGAAACAAAGACAGGGAAAGAGAGAGAAATTCTTACACAATTCGTTCAGGGGCTGTGATGCAACCTGGATTGACCATATCTAGACCCACAGCTGGATGAGACATAAGGGTGGACACTCTTGGGGCTGAGAGGTTTGGTGAGGTTGGGTGAGGAAACGCAGACCCTTTAAAGTAATACTGCGTGCTACCCATCGCATGGGTCCCAAATCTCCAGGTTCAAGGGCATCTTCCTACATCGAAAACATGCATGAGAAACCCAGAAGATGGTACACCGTGTGATGGGGAAAGGTTTCTAAAACGCACCTCATTTCTCATCTCCTTGTGCTCGGGTTCGCCATTCCAGCCACTTTACTAGCAATCTCCCTACTTGGAGCATCAGCACCTTTAACCTCCTGTTCCGTACAGGTTGCAATTTGTCCTGAGGATGAACGGGAAGACGGGGAACCAATGAGAGACTAGCTCTTGGTGTTGGGACAGGCACAGGTCACTCTATTTTCCCATCAGGAAGAAGAATTAACCACAGGCTCAGCCTGCACCCTGGAACCAGAACAGGGCCTGAAGCCATCCTGCGCTTTTGCGGCCGGCTCCCAAAAAAGCGACTTGTAAAATGGAGCTTCAGGGCACTGCAATTCACAAACCTGCAGAGTTATAAATGATAACTCTCGTCCACAAATATATTGAGGGAAGGCAAAGAAGAGGATTTGAAATCAAGGCAGAATTGCAGGAAACAGATTTCAGGAGGTAGATTCGAATCGCCTTTAAAGCACATGAAAAGCGGCAAAACGTTGACAATGATGCCCTTGGCCAAAAAGGGCGTATGCGTTTTTTCCTGAATATATTCAGGAAAAAACGCATACGCCCTTTTTGGCCAACCAAGCAACCTGGAAAGGCAAAGCAGCGCTACAAAGAAGTCTCGCTTCCCATCGGTCAAAAGGGCCATGCTGAAAAAAGTGTCAAAACCAGAAATGCAGGACAGGCCATGGAGAAATGGGAGCCTTGCTACACTGATGGGCGGGATGTAAATTGCCAACAGCCACTCTGGAGAAGTGTACGGTGTGTCCTGAAACATCTAAAAAACACAGCTTAGAGAGCATAGGGCACTTCCACGCATGGGGGGATAAAGCGGGAAAATTGAAAATCAGCAAGACACAAGCACCCCAAAGTTTAGGGCTGCTCTGTTGACAAGGACCTCCACTTCCTTCCACCTTAAATATCCCAGGAAAGCGAAAAATGGATAAAAAAGTTGTGGTCCTTATGTACAATGGAATATCACTCAGCCATGAAATCAATGTCATAAGGCTAGTAGCAGCATGATGAGTGGATTTAGGTAAGACGATTCTAAGTGAAATAAGTCACACAGAAAAGGACACTTCTCATAAGGTGTCACTTATAGAGGGAATGTAAAAACCGTTACACTTGAACTGAATTACAAAACAGAACAGAGTCACACATGCAGAAAACACACTATGGCTGCTTAACGGGAAAGGTGAGGTGGGGTGATACATAAAACAAGAGTTTCAAATTAGCTCAGATACCGTTCCATAAACCCAATATGTAATAGACAAGACCTACTCCTTGCTCAGAGAACTGGACTCAACACGCCCGATTCACCGCACAAGAATATATCTGACCAGTAATAATCTTAAAACCTATGTATTGATATCTCTCTGTTAGTGTGTCAAGTGGGTGTAAAGCGGCCTAAACACAGCCGTGAAAAGCAGCTAAACCCCATTATAAAAATAAATTACTTTTAAAAACCCATGAAACAAAGACAGGGAAAGAGAGAGAAATTCTTACACAATTCGTTCAGGGGCTGTGATGCAACCTGGATTGACCATATCTAGACCCACAGCTGGATGAGACATAAGGGTGGACACTCTTGGGGCTGAGAGGTTTGGTGAGGTTGGGTGAGCAAACGCAGACCCTTTAAAGTAATACTGCGTGCTACCCATCGCATGGGTCCCAAATCTCCAGGTTCAAGGGCATCTTCCTACATCGAAAACATGCATGAGAAACCCAGACGATGGTACACCGTGTGATGGGGAAAGGTTTCTAAAACGCACCTCATTTCTCATCTCCTTGTGCTCGGGTTCGCCATTCCAGCCACTTTACTAGCAATCTCCCTACTTGGAGCATCAGCACCTTTAACCTCCTGTTCCGTACAGGTTGCAATTTGTCCTGAGGATGAACGGGAAGACGGGGAACCAATGAGAGACTAGCTCTTGGTGTTGGGACAGGCACAGGTCACTCTATTTTCCCATCAGGAAGAAGAATTAACCACAGGCTCAGCCTGCCCCCCGGAACCAGAACAGGGCCTGAAGCCATCCTGCGCTTTTGCGGCCGGCTCCCAAAAAAGCGACTTGTAAAATGGAGCTTCAGGGCACTGCAATTCACAAACCTGCAGAGTTATAAATGATAACTCTCGTCCACAAATATATTGAGGGAAGGCAAAGAAGAGGATTTGAAATCAAGGCAGAATTGCAGTAAACAGATTTCAGGAGGTAGATTCGAATCGCCTTTAAAGCACATGAAAAGCTCAAAACGTTGACAATGATGCCCTTGGCCAAAAAGGGCGTATGCGTTTTTTCCTGAATATATTCAGGAAAAAACGCATACGCCCTTTTTGGCCAACCAAGCAACCTGGAAAGGCAAATCAGCGCTACAAAGAAGTCTCGCTTCCCATCGGTCAAAAGGGCCATGCTGAAAAAAGTGTCAAAACCAGAAATGCAGGACAGGCCATGGAGAAATGGGAGCCTTGCTACACTGATGGGCGGGATGTAAATTGCCAACAGCCACTCTGGAGAAGTGTACGGTGTGTCCTGAAACATCTAAAAAACACAGCTTAGAGAGCGTAGGGCACTTCCACGCATGGGGGGATAAAGTGGGAAAATTGAAAATCAGCAAGACACAAGCACCCCAAAGTTTAGGGCTGCTCTGTTGACAAGGACCTCCACTTCCTTCCACCTTAAATATCCCAGGAAAGCGAAAAATGGATAAAAAAGTTGTGGTCCTTATGTACAATGGAATATCACTCAGCCATGAAATCAATGTCATAAGGCTAGTAGCAGCATGATGAGTGGATTTAGGTAAGACGATTCTAAGTGAAATAAGTCACACAGAAAAGGACACTTCTCATAAGGTGTCACTTATAGAGGGAATGTAAAAACCGTTACACTTGAACTGAATTACAAAACAGAACAGAGTCACACATGCAGAAAACACACTATGGCTGCTTAACGGGAAAGGTGAGGTGGGGTGATACATAAAACAAGAGTTTCAAATTAGCTCAGATACCGTTCGTTCCATAAACCCAATATGTAATAGACAAGACCTACTCCTTGCTCAGAGAACTGGACTCAACAGGCCCGATTCACCGCACAAGAATATATCTGACTAGTAATAATCTTAAAACCTATGTATTTATATCTCTCTGTTAGTGTGTCAAGTGGGTGTAAAGTGGCCTAAACACAGCCGTGAAAAGCAGCTAAACCCCATTATAAAAATAAATTACTTTTAAAAACCCATGAAACAAAGACAGGGAAAGAGAGAGAAATTCTTACACAATTCGTTCAGGGGCTGTGATGCAACCTGGATTGACCATATCTAGACCCACAGCTGGATGAGACATAAGGGTGGACACTCTTGGGGCTGAGAGGTTTGGTGAGGTTGGGTGAGCAAACGCAGACCCTTTAAAGTAATACTGCGTGCTACCCATCGCATGGGTCCCAAATCTCCAGGTTCAAGGGCATCTTCCTACATCGAAAACATGCATGAGAAACCCAGAAGATGGTACACCGTGTGATGGGGAAAGGTTTCTAAAACGCACCTCATTTCTCATCTCCTTGTGCTCGGGTTCGCCATTCCAGCCACTTTACTAGCAATCTCCCTACTTGGAGCATCAGCACCTTTAACCTCCTGTTCCGTACAGGTTGCAATTTGTCCTGAGGATGAACGGGAAGACGGGGAACCAATGAGAGACTAGCTCTTGGTGTTGGGACAGGCACAGGTCACTCTATTTTCCCATCAGGAAGAAGAATTAACCACAGGCTCAGCCTGCCCCCCGGAACCAGTACAGGGCCTGAAGCCATCCTGCGCTTTTGCGGCCGGCTCCCAAAAAAGCGACTTGTAAAATGGAGCTTCAGGGCACTGCAATTCACAGACCTGCAGAGTTATAAATGATAACTCTCGTCCACAAATATATTGAGGGAAGGCAAAGAAGAGGATTTGAAATCAAGGCAGAATTGCAGGAAACAGATTTCAGGAGGTAGATTCGAATCGCCTTTAAAGCACATGAAAAGCGGCAAAACGTTGACATTGATGCCCTTGGCCAAAAAGGGCGTATGCGTTTTTTCCTGAATACATTCAGGAAAAAACGCATACGCCCTTTTTGGCCATCCAAGTAACCTGGAAAGGCAAATCAGCGCTACAAAGAAGTCTCGTTTCCCATCGGTCAAAAGGGCCATGCTGAAAAAAGTGTCAAAACCAGAAACGCAGGACAGGCCATGGAGAAATGGGAGCCTTGCTACACTGATGGGCGGGATGTAAATTGCCAACAGCCACTCTGGAGAAGTGTACGGTGTGTCCTGAAACATCTAAAAAACACAGCTTAGAGAGCATAGGGCACTTCCACGCATGGGGGGATAAAGTGGGAAAATTGAAAATCAGCAAGACACAAGCACCCCAAAGTTTAGGGCTGCTCTGTTGACAAGGACCTCCACTTCCTTCCACCTTAAATATCCCAGGAAAGCGAAAAATGGATAAAAAAGTTGTGGTCCTTATGTACAATGGAATATCACTCAGCCATGAAATCAATGTCATAAGGCTAGTAGCAGCATGATGAGTGGATTTAGGTAAGACGATTCTAAGTGAAATAAGTCACACAGAAAAGGACACTTCTCATAAGGTGTCACTTATAGAGGGAATGTAAAAACCGTTACACTTGAACTGAATTACAAAACAGAACAGAGTCACACATGCAGAAAACACACTATGGCTGCTTAACGGGAAAGGTGAGGTGGGGTGATACATAAAACAAGAGTTTCAAATTAGCTCAGATACCGTTCCATAAACCCAATATGTAATAGACAAGACCTACTCCTTGCTCAGAGAACTGGACTCAACACGCCCGATTCACCGCACAAGAATATATCTGACTAGTAATAATCTTAAAACCTATGTATTTATATCTCTCTGTTAGTGTGTCAAGTGGGTGTAAAGTGGCCTAAACACAGCCGTGAAAAGCAGCTAAACCCCATTATAAAAATAAATTACTTTTAAAAACCCATGAAACAAAGACAGGGAAAGAGAGAGAAATTCTTACACAATTCGTTCAGGGGCTGTGATGCAACCTGGATTGACCATATCTAGACCCACAGCTGGATGAGACATAAGGGTGGACACTCTTGGGGCTGAGAGATTTGGTGAGGTTGGGTGAGCAAACGCAGACCCTTTAAAGTAATACTGCGTGCTACCCATCGCATGGGTCCCAAATCTCCAGGTTCAAGGGCATCTTCCTACATCGAAAACATGCATGAGAAACCCAGAAGATGGTACACCGTGTGATGGGGAAAGGTTTCTAAAACGCACCTCATTTCTCATCTCCTTGTGCTCGGGTTCGCCATTCCAGCCACTTTACTAGCAATCTCCCTACTTGGAGCATCAGCACCTTTAACCTCCTGTTCCGTACAGGTTGCAATTTGTCCTGAGGATGAACGGGAAGACGGGGAACCAATGAGAGACTAGCTCTTGGTGTTGGGACAGGCACAGGTCACTCTATTTTCCCATCAGGAAGAAGAATTAACCACAGGCTCAGCCTGCCCCCCGGAACCAGTACAGGGCCTGAAGCCATCCTGCGCTTTTGCGGCCGGCTCCCAAAAAAGCGACTTGTAAAATGGAGCTTCAGGGCGCTGCAATTCACAGACCTGCAGAGTTATAAATGATAACTCTCGTCCACAAATATATTGAGGGAAGGCAAAGAAGAGGATTTGAAATCAAGGCAGAATTGCAGGAAACAGATTTCAGGAGGTAGATTCGAATCGCCTTTAAAGCACATGAAAAGCGGCAAAACGTTGACAATGATGCCCTTGGCCAAAAAGGGCGTATGCGTTTTTTCCTGAATACATTCAGGAAAAAACGCATACGCCCTTTTTGGCCAACCAAGCAACCTGGAAAGGCAAATCAGCGCTACAAAGAAGTCTCGCTTCCCATCGGTCAAAAGGGCCATGCTGAAAAAAGTGTCAAAACCAGAAATGCAGGACAGGCCATGGAGAAATGGGAGCCTTGCTACACTGATGGGCGGGATGTAAATTGCCAACAGCCACTCTGGAGAAGTGTACGGTGTGTCCTGAAACATCTAAAAAACACAGCTTAGAGAGCGTAGGGCACTTCCACGCATGGGGGGATAAAGTGGGAAAATTGAAAATCAGCAAGACACAAGCACCCCAAAGTTTAGGGCTGCTCTGTTGACAAGGACCTCCACTTCCTTCCACCTTAAATATCCCAGGAAAGCGAAAAATGGATAAAAAAGTTGTGGTCCTTATGTACAATGGAATATCACTCAGCCATGAAATCAATGTCATAAGGCTAGTAGCAGCATGATGAGTGGATTTAGGTAAGACGATTCTAAGTGAAATAAGTCACACAGAAAAGGACACTTCTCATAAGGTGTCACTTATAGAGGGAATGTAAAAACCGTTACACTTGAACTGAATTACAAAACAGAACAGAGTCACACATGCAGAAAACACACTATGGCTGCTTAACGGGAAAGGTGAGGTGGGGTGATACATAAAACAAGAGTTTCAAATTAGCTCAGATACCGTTCCATAAACCCAATATGTAATAGACAAGACCTACTCCTTGCTCAGAGAACTGGACTCAACACGCCCGATTCACCGCACAAGAATATATCTGACTAGTAATAATCTTAAAACCTATGTATTTATATCTCTCTGTTAGTGTGTCAAGTGGGTGTAAAGTGGCCTAAACACAGCCGTGAAAAGCAGCTAAACCCCATTATAAAAATAAATTACTTTTAAAAACCCATGAAACAAAGACAGGGAAAGAGAGAGAAATTCTTACACAATTCGTTCAGGGGCTGTGATGCAACCTGGATTGACCATATCTAGACCCACAGCTGGATGAGACATAAGGGTGGACACTCTTGGGGCTGAGAGGTTTGGTGAGGTTGGGTGAGCAAACGCAGACCCTTTAAAGTAATACTGCGTGCTACCCATCGCATGGGTCCCAAATCTCCAGGTTCAAGGGCATCTTCCTACATCGAAAACATGCATGAGAAACCCAGAAGATGGTACACCGTGTGATGGGGAAAGGTTTCTAAAACGCACCTCATTTCTCATCTCCTTGTGCTCGGGTTCGCCATTCCAGCCACTTTACTAGCAATCTCCCTACTTGGAGCATCAGCACCTTTAACCTCCTGTTCCGTACAGGTTGCAATTTGTCCTGAGGATGAACGGGAAGACGGGGAACCAATGAGAGACTAGCTCTTGGTGTTGGGACAGGCACAGGTCACTCTATTTTCCCATCAGGAAGAAGAATTAACCACAGGCTCAGCCTGCCCCCCGGAACCAGTACAGGGCCTGAAGCCATCCTGCGCTTTTGCGGCCAGCTCCCAAAAAAGCGACTTGTAAAATGGAGCTTCAGGGCGCTGCAATTCACAGACCTGCAGAGTTATAAATGATAACTCTCGTCCACAAATATATTGAGGGAAGGCAAAGAAGAGGATTTGAAATCAAGGCAGAATTGCAGGAAACAGATTTCAGGAGGTAGATTCGAATCGCCTTTAAAGCACATGAAAAGCGGCAAAACGTTGACAATGATGCCCTTGGCCAAAAAGGGCGTATGCGTTTTTTCCTGAATACATTCAGGAAAAAACGCATACGCCCTTTTTGGCCATCCAAGTAACCTGGAAAGGCAAATCAGCGCTACAAAGAAGTCTCGTTTCCCATCGGTCAAAAGGGCCATGCTGAAAAAAGTGTCAAAACCAGAAACGCAGGACAGGCCATGGAGAAATGGGAGCCTTGCTACACTGATGGGCGGGATGTAAATTGCCAACAGCCACTCTGGAGAAGTGTACGGTGTGTCCTGAAACATCTAAAAAACACAGCTTAGAGAGCATAGGGCACTTCCACGCATGGGGGGATAAAGTGGGAAAATTGAAAATCAGCAAGACACAAGCACCCCAAAGTTTAGGGCTGCTCTGTTGACAAGGACCTCCACTTCCTTCCACCTTAAATATCCCAGGAAAGCGAAAAATGGATAAAAAAGTTGTGGTCCTTATGTACAATGGAATATCACTCAGCCATGAAATCAATGTCATAAGGCTAGTAGCAGCATGATGAGTGGATTTAGGTAAGACGATTCTAAGTGAAATAAGTCACACAGAAAAGGACACTTCTCATAAGGTGTCACTTATAGAGGGAATGTAAAAACCGTTACACTTGAACTGAATTACAAAACAGAACAGAGTCACACATGCAGAAAACACACTATGGCTGCTTAACGGGAAAGGTGAGGTGGGGTGATACATAAAACAAGAGTTTCAAATTAGCTCAGATACCGTTCCATAAACCCAATATGTAATAGACAAGACCTACTCCTTGCTCAGAGAACTGGACTCAACACGCCCGATTCACCGCACAAGAATATATCTGACTAGTAATAATCTTAAAACCTATGTATTGATATCTCTCTGTTAGTGTGTCAAGTGGGTGTAAAGCGGCATAAACACAGCCGTGAAAAGCAGCTAAACCCCATTATAAAAATAAATTACTTTTAAAAACCCATGAAACAAAGACAGGGAAAGAGAGAGAAATTCTTACACAATTCGTTCAGGGGCTGTGATGCAACCTGGATTGACAATATCTAGACCCACAGCTGGATGAGACATAAGGGTGGACACTCTTGGGGCTGAGAGGTTTGGTGAGGTTGGGTGAGCAAACGCAGACCCTTTAAAGTAATACTGCGTGCTACCCATCGCATGGGTCCCAAATCTCCAGGTTCAAGGGCATCTTCCTACATCGAAAACATGCATGAGAAACCCAGAAGATGGTACACCGTGTGATGGGGAAAGGTTTCTAAAACGCACCTCATTTCTCATCTCCTTGTGCTCGGGTTCGCCATTCCAGCCACTTTACTAGCAATCTCCCTACTTGGAGCATCAGCACCTTTAACCTCCTGTTCCGTACAGGTTGCAATTTGTCCTGAGGATGAACGGGAAGACGGGGAACCAATGAGAGACTAGCTCTTGGTGTTGGGACAGGCACAGGTAACTCTATTTTCCCATCAGGAAGAAGAATTAACCACAGGCTCAGCCTGCCCCCCGGAACCAGAACAGGGCCTGAAGCCATCCTGCGCTTTTGCGGCCGGCTCCCAAAAAAGCGACTTGTAAAATGGAGCTTCAGGGCACTGCAATTCACAAACCTGAAGAGTTATAAATGATAACTCTCGTCCACAAATATATTGAGGGAAGGCAAAGAAGAGGATTTGAAATCAAGGCAGAATTTCAGTAAACAGATTTCAGGAGGTAGATTCGAATCGCCTTTAAAGCACATGAAAAGCGGCAAAACGTTGACAATGATGCCCTTGGCCAAAAACGGCATATGCGTTTTTTCCTGAATATATTCAGGAAAAAACGCATACGCCCTTTTTGGCCAACCAAGCAACCTGGAAAGGCAAATCAGCGCTACAAAGAAGTCTCGCTTCCCATCGGTCAAAAGGGCCATGCTGAAAAAAGTGTCAAAACCAGAAATGCAGGACAGGCCATGGAGAAATGGGAGCCTTGCTACACTGATGGGCGGGATGTAAATTGCCAACAGCCACTCTGGAGAAGTGTACGGTGTGTCCTGAAACATCTAAAAAACACAGCTTAGAGAGCGTAGGGCACTTCCACGCATTGGGGGATAAAGTGGGAAAATTGAAAATCAGCAAGACACAAGCACCCCAAAGTTTAGGGCTGCTCTGTTGACAAGGACCTCCACTTCCTTCCACCTTAAATATCCCAGGAAAGCGAAAAATGGATAAAAAAGTTGTGGTCCTTATGTACAATGGAATATCACTCAGCCATGAAATCAATGTCATAAGGCTAGTAGCAGCATGATGAGTGGATTTAGGTAAGACGATTCTAAGTGAAATAAGTCACACAGAAAAGGACACTTCTCATAAGGTGTCACTTATAGAGGGAATGTAAAAACCGTTACACTTGAACTGAATTACAAAACAGAACAGAGTCACACATGCAGAAAACACACTATGGCTGCTTAACGGGAAAGGTGAGGTGGGGTGATACATAAAACAAGAGTTTCAAATTAGCTCAGATACCGTTCCATAAACCCAATATGGAATAGACAAGACCTACTCCTTGCTCAGAGAACTGGACTCAACACGCCCGATTCACCGCACAAGAATATATCTGACCAGTAATAATCTTAAAACCTATGTATTGATATCTCTCTGTTAGTGTGTCAAGTGGGTGTAAAGCGGCCTAAACACAGCCGTGAAAAGCAGCTAAACCCCATTATAAAAATAAATTACTTTTAAAAACCCATGAAACAAAGACAGGGAAAGAGAGAGAAATTCTTACACAATTCGTTCAGGGGCTGTGATGCAACCTGGATTGACCATATCTAGACCCACAGCTGGATGAGACATAAGGGTGGACACTCTTGGGGCTGAGAGGTTTGGTGAGGTTGGGTGAGCAAACGCAGACCCTTTAAAGTAATACTGCGTGCTACCCATCGCATGGGTCCCAAATCTCCAGGTTCAAGGGCATCTTCCTACATCGAAAACATGCATGAGAAACCCAGAAGATGGTGCACCGTGTGATGGGGAAAGGTATCTAAAACGCACCTCATTTCTCATCTCCTTGTGCTGGGGTTCGCCATTCCAGCCACTTTACTAGCAATCTCCCTACTTGGAGCATCAGCACCTTTAACCTCCTGTTCCGTACAGGTTGCAATTTGTCCTGAGGATGAACGGGAAGACGGGGAACCAATGAGAGACTAGCTCTTGGTGTTGGGACAGGCACAGGTCACTCTATTTTCCCATCAGGAAGAAGAATTAACCACAGGCTCAGCCTGCCCCCCGGAACCAGAACAGGGCCTGAAGCCATCCTGCGCTTTTGCGGCCGGCTCCCAAAAAAGCGACTTGTAAAATGGAGCTTCAGGGCACTGCAATTCACAGACCTGCAGAGTTATAAATGATAACTCTCGTCCACAAATATATTGAGGGAAGGCAAAGAAGAGGATTTGAAATCAAGGCAGAATTGCAGGAAACAGATTTCAGGAGGTAGATTCGAATCGCCTTTAAAGCACATGAAAAGCGGCAAAACGTTGACAATGATGCCCTTGGCCAAAAAGGGCGTATGCGTTTTTTCCTGAATACATTCAGGAAAAAACGCATACGCCCTTTTTGGCCAACCAAGCAACCTGGAAAGGCAAATCAGCGCTACAAAGAAGTCTCGCTTCCCATCGGTCAAAAGGGCCATGCTGAAAAAAGTGTCAAAACCAGAAATGCAGGACAGGCCATGGAGAAATGGGAGCCTTGCTACACTGATGGGCGGGATTTAAATTGCCAACAGCCACTCTGGAGAAGTGTACGGTGTGTCCTGAAACATCTAAAAAACACGGCTTAGAGAGCATAGGGCACTTCCACGCATGGGGGGATAAAGTGGGAAAATTGAAAATCAGCAAGACACAAGCACCCCAAAGTTTAGGGCTGCTCTGTTGACAAGGACCTCCACTTCATTCCACCTTAAATATCCCAGGAAAGCGAAAAATGGATAAAAAAGTTGTGGTCCTTATGTACAATGGAATATCACTCAGCCATGAAATCAATGTCATAAGGCTAGTAGCAGCATGATGAGTGGATTTAGGTAAGACGATTCTAAGTGAAATAAGTCACACAGAAAAGGACACTTCTCATAAGGTGTCACTTATAGAGGGAATGTAAAAACCGTTACACTTGAACTGAATTACAAAACAGAACAGAGTCACACATGCAGAAAACACACTATGGCTGCTTAACGGGAAAGGTGAGGTGGGGTGATACATAAAACAAGAGTTTCAAATTAGCTCAGATACCGTTCCATAAACCCAATATGTAATAGACAAGACCTACTCCTTGCTCAGAGAACTGGACTCAACACGCCCGATTCACTGCACAAGAATATATCTGACCAGTAATAATCTTAAAACCTATGTATTGATATCTCTCTGTTAGTGTGTCAAGTGGGTGTAAAGCGGCCTAAACACAGCCGTGAAAAGCAGCTAAACCCCATTATAAAAATAAATTACTTTTAAAAACCCATGAAACAAAGACAGGGAAAGAGAGAGAAATTCTTACACAATTCGTTCAGGGGCTGTGATGCAACCTGGATTGACCATATCTAGACCCACAGCTGGATGAGACATAAGGGTGGACACTCTTGGGGCTGAGAGGTTTGGTGAGGTTGGGTGAGCAAACGCAGACCCTTTAAAATAATACTGCGTGCTACCCATCGCATGGGTCCCAAATCTCCGGGTTCAAGGGCATCTTCCTACATCGAAAACATGCATGAGAAACCCAGAAGATGGTACACCGTGTGATGGGGAAAGGTTTCTAAAACGCACCTCATTTCTCATCTCCTTGTGCTGGGGTTCGCCATTCCAGCCACTTTACTAGCAATCTCCCTACTTGGAGCATCAGCACCTTTAACCTCCTGTTCCGTACAGGTTGCAATTTGTCCTGAGGATGAACGGGAAGACGGGGAACCAATGAGAGACTAGCTCTTGGTGTTGGGACAGGCACAGGTCACTCTATTTTCCCATCAGGAAGAAGAATTAACCACAGGCTCAGCCTGCCCCCCGGAACCAGAACAGGGCCTGAAGCCATCCTGCGCTTTTGCGGCCGGCTCCCAAAAAAGCGACTTGTAAAATGGAGCTTCAGGGCACTGCAATTCACAGACCTGCAGAGTTATAAATGATAACTCTCGTCCACAAATATATTGAGGGAAGGCAAAGAAGAGGATTTGAAATCAAGGCAGAATTGCAGGAAACAGATTTCAGGAGGTAGATTCGAATCGCCTTTAAAGCACATGAAAAGCGGCAAAACGTTGACAATGATGCCCTTGGCCAAAAAGGGCGTATGCGTTTTTTCCTGAATACATTCAGGAAAAAACGCATACGCCCTTTTTGGCCATCCAAGTAACCTGGAAAGGCAAATCAGCGCTACAAAGAAGTCTCGTTTCCCATCGGTCAAAAGGGCCATGCTGAAAAAAGTGTCAAAACCAGAAACGCAGGACAGGCCATGGAGAAATGGGAGCCTTGCTACACTGATGGGCGGGATGTAAATTGCCAACAGCCACTCTGGAGAAGTGTACGGTGTGTCCTGAAACATCTAAAAAACACAGCTTAGAGAGCATAGGGCACTTCCACGCATGGGGGGATAAAGTGGGAAAATTGAAAATCAGCAAGACACAAGCACCCCAAAGTTTAGGGCTGCTCTGTTGACAAGGACCTCCACTTCCTTCCACCTTAAATATCCCAGGAAAGCGAAAAATGGATAAAAAAGTTGTGGTCCTTATGTACAATGGAATATCACTCAGCCATGAAATCAATGTCATAAGGCTAGTAGCAGCATGATGAGTGGATTTAGGTAAGACGATTCTAAGTGAAATAAGTCACACAGAAAAGGACACTTCTCATAAGGTGTCACTTATAGAGGGAATGTAAAAACCGTTACACTTGAACTGAATTACAAAACAGAACAGAGTCACACATGCAGAAAACACACTATGGCTGCTTAACGGGAAAGGTGAGGTGGGGTGATACATAAAACAAGAGTTTCAAATTAGCTCAGATACCGTTCCATAAACCCAATATGTAATAGACAAGACCTACTCCTTGCTCAGAGAACTGGACTCAACACGCCCGATTCACCGCACAAGAATATATCTGACCAGTAATAATCTTAAAACCTATGTATTGATATCTCTCTGTTAGTGTGTCAAGTGGGTGTAAAGCGGCCTAAACACAGCCGTGAAAAGCAGCTAAACCCCATTATAAAAATAAATTACTTTTAAAAACCCATGAAACAAAGACAGGGAAAGAGAGAGAAATTCTTACACAATTCGTTCAGGGGCTGTGATGCAACCTGGATTGACCATATCTAGACCCACAGCTGGATGAGACATAAGGGTGGACACTCTTGGGGCTGAGAGGTTTGGTGAGGTTGGGTGAGCAAACGCAGACCCTTTAAAGTAATACTGCGTGCTACCCATCGCATGGGTCCCAAATCTCCAGGTTCAAGGGCATCTTCCTACATCGAAAACATGCATGAGAAACCCAGAAGATGGTACACCGTGTGATGGGGAAAGGTTTCTAAAACGCACCTCATTTCTCATCTCCTTGTGCTCGGGTTCGCCATTCCAGCCACTTTACTAGCAATCTCCCTACTTGGAGCATCAGCACCTTTAACCTCCTGTTCCGTACAGGTTGCAATTTGTCCTGAGGATGAACGGGAAGACGGGGAACCAATGAGAGACTAGCTCTTGGTGTTGGGACAGGCACAGGTCACTCTATTTTCCCATCAGGAAGAAGAATTAACCACAGGCTCAGCCTGCCCCCCGGAACCAGAACAGGGCCTGAAGCCATCCTGCGCTTTTGCGGCCGGCTCCCAAAAAAGCGACTTGTAAAATGGAGCTTCAGGGCACTGCAATTCACAAACCTGCAGAGTTATAAATGATAACTCTCGTCCACAAATATATTGAGGGAAGGCAAAGAAGAGGATTTGAAATCAAGGCAGAATTGCAGTAAACAGATTTCAGGAGGTAGATTCGAATCGCCTTTAAAGCACATGAAAAGCGGCAAAACGTTGACAATGATGCCCTTGGCCAAAAAGGGCGTATGCGTTTTTTCCTGAATATATTCAGGAAAAAACGCATACGCCCTTTTTGGCCAACCAAGCAACCTGGAAAGGCAAATCAGCGCTACAAAGAAGTCTCGCTTCCCATCGGTCAAAAGGGCCATGCTGAAAAAAGTGTCAAAACCAGAAATGCAGGACAGGCCATGGAGAAATGGGAGCCTTGCTACACTGATGGGCGGGATGTAAATTGCCAACAGCCACTCTGGAGAAGTGTACGGTGTGTCCTGAAACATCTAAAAAACACAGCTTAGAGAGCGTAGGGCACTTCCACGCATGGGGGGATAAAGTGGGAAAATTGAAAATCAGCAAGACACAAGCACCCCAAAGTTTAGGGCTGCTCTGTTGACAAGGACCTCCACTTCATTCCACCTTAAATATCCCAGGAAAGCAAAAAATGTATAAAAAAGTTGTGGTCCTTATGTACAATGGAATATCACTCAGCCATGAAATCAATGTCATAAGGCTAGTAGCAGCATGATGAGTGGATTTAGGTAAGACGATTCTAAGTGAAATAAGTCACACAGAAAAGGACACTTCTCATAAGGTGTCACTTATAGAGGGAATGTAAAAACCGTTACACTTGAACTGAATTACAAAACAGAACAGAGTCACACATGCAGAAAACACACTATGGCTGCTTAACGGGAAAGGTGAGGTGGGGTGATACATAAAACAAGAGTTTCAAATTAGCTCAGATACCGTTCCATAAACCCAATATGTAATAGACAAGACCTACTCCTTGATCAGAGAACTGGACTCAACACGCCCGATTCACCGCACAAGAATATATCTGACCAGTAATAATCTTAAAACCTATGCATTGATATCTCTCTGTTAGTGTGTCAAGTGGGTGTAAAGCGGCCTAAACACAGCCGTGAAAAGCAGCTAAACCCCATTATAAAAATAAATTACTTTTAAAAACCCATGAAACAAAGACAGGGAAAGAGAGAGAAATTCTTACACAATTCGTTCAGGGGCTGTGATGCAACCTGGATTGACAATATCTAGACCCACAGCTGGATGAGACATAAGGGTGGACACTCTTGGGGCTGAGAGGTTTGGTGAGGTTGGGTGAGCAAACGCAGACCCTTTAAAGTAATACTGCGTGCTACCCATCGCATGGGTCCCAAATCTCCAGGTTCAAGGGCATCTTCCTACATCGAAAACATGCATGAGAAACCCAGAAGATGGTACACCGTGTGATGGGGAAAGGTTTCTAAAACGCACCTCATTTCTCATCTCCTTGTGCTCGGGTTCGCCATTCCAGCCACTTTACTAGCAATCTCCCTACTTGGAGCATCAGCACCTTTAACCTCCTGTTCCGTACAGGTTGCAATTTGTCCTGAGGATGAACGGGAAGACGGGGAACCAATGAGAGACTAGCTCTTGGTGTTGGGACAGGCACAGGTCACTCTATTTTCCCATCAGGAAGAAGAATTAACCACAGGCTCAGCCTGCCCCCCGGAACCAGAACAGGGCCTGAAGCCATCCTGCGCTTTTGCGGCCGGCTCCCAAAAAAGCGACTTGTAAAATGGAGCTTCAGGGCACTGCAATTCACAGACCTGCAGAGTTATAAATGATAACTCTCGTCCACAAATATATTGAGGGAAGGCAAAGAAGAGGATTTGAAATCAAGGCAGAATTGCAGGAAACAGATTTCAGGAGGTAGATTCGAATCGCCTTTAAAGCACATGAAAAGCGGGAAAACGTTGACAATGATGCCCTTGGCCAAAAAGGGCGTATGCGTTTTTTCCTGAATACCTTCAGGAAAAAACGCATACGCCCTTTTCGGCCATCCAAGCAACCTGGAAAGGCAAATCAGCGCTACAAAGAAGTCTCGTTTCCCATCGGTCAAAAGGGCCATGCTGAAAAAAGTGTCAAAACCAGAAATACAGGACAGGCCATGGAGAAATGGGAGCCTTGCTACACTGATGGGCGGGATGTAAATTGCCAACAGCCACTCTGGAGAAGTGTACGGTGTGTCCTGAAACATCTAAAAAACACAGCTTAGAGAGCATAGGGCACTTCCACGCATGGGGGGATAAAGTGGGAAAATTGAAAATCAGCAAGACACAAGCACCCCAAAGTTTAGGGCTGCTCTGTTGACAAGGACCTCCACTTCATTCCACCTTAAATATCCCAGGAAAGCGAAAAATGGATAAAAAAGTTGTGGTCCTTATGTACAATGGAATATCACTCAGCCATGAAATCAATGTCATAAGGCTAGTAGCAGCATGATGAGTGGATTTAGGTAAGACGATTCTAAGTGAAATAAGTCACACAGAAAAGGACACTTCTCATAAGGTGTCACTTATAGAGGGAATGTAAAAACCGTTACACTTGAACTGAATTACAAAACAGAACAGAGTCACACATGCAGAAAACACACTATGGCTGCTTAACGGGAAAGGTGAGGTGGGGTGATACATAAAACAAGAGTTTCAAATTAGCTCAGATACCGTTCCATAAACCCAATATGTAATAGACAAGACCTACATCTTGCTCAGAGAACTGGACTCAACACGCCCGATTCACCGCACAAGAATATATCTGACTAGTAATAATCTTAAAACCTATGTATTGATATCTCTCTGTTAGTGTGTCAAGTGGGTGTAAAGCGGCCTATACACAGCCGTGAAAAGCAGCTAAACCCCATTATAAAAATAAATTACTTTTAAAAACCCATGAAACAAAGACAGGGAAAGAGAGAGAAATTCTTACACAATTCGTTCAGGGGCTGTGATGCAACCTGGATTGACCATATCTAGACCCACAGCTGGATGAGACATAAGGGTGGACACTCTTGGGGCTGAGAGGTTTGGTGAGGTTGGGTGAGCAAACGCAGACCCTTTAAAGTAATACTGCGTGCTACCCATCGCATGGGTCCCAAATCTCCAGGTTCAAGGGCATCTTCCTACATCGAAAACATGCATGAGAAACCCAGAAGATGGTACACCGTGTGATGGGGAAAGGTTTCTAAAACGCACCTCATTTCTCATCTCCTTGTGCTCGGGTTCGCCATTCCAGCCACTTTACTAGCAATCTCCCTACTTGGAGCATCAGCACCTTTAACCTCCTGTTCCGTACAGGTTGCAATTTGTCCTGAGGATGAATGGGAAGACGGGGAACCAATGAGAGACTAGCTCTTGGTTTTGGGACAGGCACAGGTCACTCTATTTTCCCATGAGGAAGAAGAATTAACCACAGGCTCAGCCTGCCCCCCAGAACCAGAACAGGGCCTGAAGCCATCCTGCGCTTTTGCGGCCGGCTCCCAAAAAAGCGACTTGTAAAATGGAGCTTCAGGGCACTGCAATTCACAAACCTGCAGAGTTATAAATGATAACTCTCGTCCACAAATATATTGAGGGAAGGCAAAGAAGAGGATTTGAAATCAAGGCAGAATTGCAGGAAACAGATTTCAGGAGGTAGATTTGAATCGCCTTTAAAGCACATGAAAAGCGGCAAAACGTTGACAATGATGCCCTTGGCCAAAAAGGGCGTATGCGTTTTTTCCTGAATATATTCAGGAAAAAACGCATACGCCCTTTTTGGCCAACCAAGCAACCTGGAAAGGCAAATCAGCGCTACAAAGAAGTCTCGCTTCCCATCGGTCAAAAGGGCCATGCTGAAAAAAGTGTCAAAACCAGAAATGCAGGACAGGCCATGGAGAAATGGGAGCCTTGCTACACTGATGGGCGGGATGTAAATTGCCAACAGCCACTCTGGAGAAGTGTACGGTGTGTCCTGAAACATCTAAAAAACACAGCTTAGAGAGCATAGGGCACTTCCACGCATGGGGGGATAAAGCGGGAAAATTGAAAATCAGCAAGACACAAGCACCCCAAAGTTTAGGGCTGCTCTGTTGACAAGGACCTCCACTTCCTTCCACCTTAAATATCCCAGGAAAGCGAAAAATGGATAAAAAAGTTGTGGTCCTTATGTACAATGGAATATCACTCAGCCATGAAATCAATGTCATAAGGCTAGTAGCAGCATGATGAGTGGATTTAGGTAAGACGATTCTAAGTGAAATAAGTCACACAGAAAAGGACACTTCTCATAAGGTGTCACTTATAGAGGGAATGTAAAAACCGTTACACTTGAACTGAATTACAAAACAGAACAGAGTCACACATGCAGAAAACACACTATGGCTGCTTAACGGGAAAGGTGAGGTGGGGTGATACATAAAACAAGAGTTTCAAATTAGCTCAGATACCGTTCCATAAACCCAATATGTAATAGACAAGACCTACTCCTTGATCAGAGAACTGGACTCAACACGCCCGATTCACCGCACAAGAATATATCTGACCAGTAATAATCTTAAAACCTATGTATTGATATCTCTCTGTTAGTGTGTCAAGTGGGTGTAAAGCGGCCTAAACACAGCCGTGAAAAGCAGCTAAACCCCATTATAAAAATAAATTACTTTTAAAAACCCATGAAACAAAGACAGGGAAAGAGAGAGAAATTCTTACACAATTCGTTCAGGGGCAGTGATGCAACCTGGATTGACCATATCTAGACCCACAGCTGGATGAGACATAAGGGTGGACACTCTTGGGGCTGAGAGGTTTGGTGAGGTTGGGTGAGCAAACGCAGACCCTTTAAAGTAATACTGCGTGCTACCCATCGCATGGGTCCCAAATCTCCAGGTTCAAGGGCATCTTCCTACATCGAAAACATGCATGAGAAACCCAGACGATGGTACACCGTGTGATGGGGAAAGGTTTCTAAAACGCACCTCATTTCTCATCTCCTTGTGCTCGGGTTCGCCATTCCAGACACTTTACTAGCAATCTCCCTACTTGGAGCATCAGCACCTTTAACCTCCTGTTCCGTACAGGTTGCAATTTGTCCTGAGGATGAACGGGAAGACGGGGAACCAACGAGAGACTAGCTCTTGGTGTTGGGACAGGCACAGGTCACTCTATTTTCCCATCAGGAAGAAGAATTAACCACAGGCTCAGCCTGCCCCCCGGAACCAGAACAGGGCCTGAAGCCATCCTGCGCTTTTGCGGCCGGCTCCCAAAAAAGTGACTTGTAAAATGGAGCTTCAGGGCACTGCAATTCAAAAACCTGCAGAGTTACAAATGATAACTCCCGTCCACAAATATATTGAGGGAAGGCAAAGAAGAGGATTTGAAATCAAGGCAGAATTGCAGGAAACAGATTTCAGGAGGTAGATTCGAATCGCCTTTAAAGCACATGAAAAGCGGGAAAACGTTGACAATGATGCCCTTGGCCAAAAAGGGCGTATGCGTTTTTTCCTGAATACATTCAGGAAAAAACGCATATGCCCTTTTTGGCCATCCAAGTAACCTGGAAAGGCAAATCAGCGCTACAAAGAAGTCTCGCTTCCCATCGGTCAAAAGGGCCATGCTGAAAAAAGTGTCAAAACCAGAAATGCAGGACAGGCCATGGAGAAATGGGAGCCTTGCTACACTGATGGGCGGGATGTAAATTGCCAACAGCCACTCTGGAGAAGTGTACGGTGTGTCCTGAAACATCTAAAAAACACAGCTTAGAGAGCATAGGGCACTTCCACGCATGGGGGGATAAAGTGGGAAAATTGAAAATCAGCAAGACACAAGCACCCCAAAGTTTAGGGCTGCTCTGTTGACAAGGACCTCCACTTCCTTCCACCTTAAATATCCAAGGAAAGCGAAAAATGGATAAAAAAGTTGTGGTCCTTATGTACAATGGAATATCACTCAGCCATGAAATCAATGTCATAAGGCTAGTAGCAGCATGATGAGTGGATTTAGGTAAGACGATTCTAAGTGAAATAAGTCACACAGAAAAGGACACTTCTCATAAGGTGTCACTTATAGAGGGAATGTAAAAACCGTTACACTTGAACTGAATTACAAAACAGAACAGAGTCACACATGCAGAAAACACACTATGGCTGCTTAACGGGAAAGGTGAGGTGGGGTGATACATAAAACAAGAGTTTCAAATTAGCTCAGATACCGTTCCATAAACCCAATATGTAATAGACAAGACCTACATCTTGCTCAGAGAACTGGACTCAACACGCCCGATTCACCGCACAAGAATATATCTGACTAGTAATAATCTTAAAACCTATGTATTGATATCTCTCTGTTAGTGTGTCAAGTGGGTGTAAAGCGGCCTAAACACAGCCGTGAAAAGCAGCTAAACCCCATTATAAAAATAAATTACTTTTAAAAACCCATGAAACAAAGACAGGGAAAGAGAGAGAAATTCTTACACAATTCGTTCAGGGGCTGTGATGCAACCTGGATTGACCATATCTAGACCCACAGCTGGATGAGACATAAGGGTGGACACTCTTGGGGCTGAGAGGTTTGGTGAGGTTGGGTGAGCAAACGCAGACCCTTTAAAGTAATACTGCGTGCTACCCATCGCATGGGTCCCAAATCTCCAGGTTCAAGGGCATCTTCCTACATCGAAAACATGCATGAGAAACCCAGAAGATGGTACACCGTGTGATGGGGAAAGGTTTCTAAAACGCACCTCATTTCTCATCTCCTTGTGCTCGGGTTCGCCATTCCAGCCACTTTACTAGCAATCTCCCTACTTGGAGCATCAGCACCTTTAACCTCCTGTTCCGTACAGGTTGCAATTTGTCCTGAGGATGAACGGGAAGACGGGGAACCAATGAGAGACTAGCTCTTGGTGTTGGGACAGGCACAGGTCACTCTATTTTCCCATCAGGAAGAAGAATTAACCAGAGGCTCAGCCTGCCCCCCGGAACCAGAACAGGGCCTGAAGCCATCCTGCGCTTTTGCGGCCGGCTCCCAAAAAAGCGACTTGTAAAATGGAGCTTCAGGGCACTGCAATTCACAGACCTGCAGAGATATAAATGATAACTCTCGTCCACAAATATATTGAGGGAAGGCAAAGAAGAGGATTTGAAATCAAGGCAGAATTGCAGGAAACAGATTTCAGGAGGTAGATTCGAATCGCCTTTAAAGCACATGAAAAGCGGCAAAACGTTGACAATGATGCCCTTGGCCAAAAAGGGCGTATGCGTTTTTTCCTGAATACATTCAGGAAAAAACGCATATGCCCTTTGTGGCCAACCAAGCAACCTGGAAAGGCAAATCAGCGCTACAAAGAAGTCTCGCTTCCCATCGGTCAAAAGGGCCATGCTGAAAAAAGTGTCAAAACCAGAAATGCAGGACAGGCCATGGAGAAATGGGAGCCTTGCTACACTGATGGGCGGGATGTAAATTGCCAACAGCCACTCTGGAGAAGTGTACGGTGTGTCCTGAAACATCTAAAAAACACAGCTTAGAGAGCGTAGGGCACTTCCACGCATGGGGGGATAAAGTGGGAAAATTGAAAATCAGCAAGACACAAGCACCCCAAAGTTTAGGGCTGCTCTGTTGACAAGGACCTCCACTTCCTTCCACCTTAAATATCCCAGGAAAGCGAAAAATGGATAAAAAAGTTGTGGTCCTTATGTACAATGGAATATCACTCAGCCATGAAATCAATGTCATAAGGCTAGTAGCAGCATGATGAGTGGATTTAGGTAAGACGATTCTAAGTGAAATAAGTCACACAGAAAAGGACACTTCTCATAAGGTGTCACTTATAGAGGGAATGTAAAAACCGTTACACTTGAACTGAATTACAAAACAGAACAGAGTCACACATGCAGAAAACACACTATGGCTGCTTAACGGGAAAGGTGAGGTGGGGTGATACATAAAACAAGAGTTTCAAATTAGCTCAGATACCGTTCCATAAACCCAATATGTAATAGACAAGACCTACTCCTTGCTCAGAGAACTGGACTCAACACGCCCGATTCACCGCACAAGAATATATCTGACTAGTAATAATCTTAAAACCTATGTATTGATATCTCTCTGTTAGTGTGTCAAGTGGGTGTAAAGCGGCCTAAACACAGCCGTGAAAAGCAGCTAAACCCCATTATAAAAATAAATTACTTTTAAAAACCCATGAAACAAAGACAGGGAAAGAGAGAGAAATTCTTACACAATTCGTTCAGGGGCTGTGATGCAACCTGGATTGACCATATCTAGACCCACAGCTGGATGAGACATAAGGGTGGACACTCTTGGGGCTGAGAGGTTTGGTGAGGTTGGGTGAGCAAACGCAGACCCTTTAAAGTAATACTGCGTGCTACCCATCGCATGGGTCCCAAATCTCCAGTTTCAAGGGCATCTTACTACATCGAAAACATGCATGAGAAACCCAGAAGATGGTGCACCGTGTGATGGGGAAAGGTATCTAAAACGCACCTCATTTCTCATCTCCTTGTGCTGGGGTTCGCCATTCCAGCCACTTTACTAGCAATCTCCCTACTTGGAGCATCAGCACCTTTAACCTCCTGTTCCGTACAGGTTGCAATTTGTCCTGAGGATGAATGGGAAGATGGGGAACCAATGAGAGACTAGCTCTTGGTTTTGGGACAGGCACAGGTCACTCTATTTTCCCATCAGGAAGAAGAATTAACCACAGGCTCAGCCTGCCCCCCGGAACCAGAACAGGGCCTGAAGCCATCCTGCGCTTTTGCGGCCGGCTCCCAAAAAAGCGACTTGTAAAATGGAGCTTCAGGGCACTGCAATTCACAAACCTGCAGAGTTATAAATGATAACTCTCGTCCACAAATATATTGAGGGAAGGCAAAGAAGAGGATTTGAAATCAAGGCAGAATTGCAGGAAACAGATTTCAGGAGGTAGATTCGAATCGCCTTTAAAGCACATGAAAAGCGGCAAAACGTTGACAATGATGCCCTTGGCCAAAAAGGGCGTATGCGTTTTTTCCTGAATATATTCAGGAAAAAACGCATACGCCCTTTTTGGCCAACCAAGCAACCTGGAAAGGCAAATCAGCGCTACAAAGAAGTCTCGCTTCCCATCGGTCAAAAGGGCCATGCTGAAAAAAGTGTCAAAACCAGAAATGCAGGACAGGCCATGGAGAAATGGGAGCCTTGCTACACTGATGGGCGGGATGTAAATTGCCAACAGCCACTCTGGAGAAGTGTACGGTGTGTCCTGAAACATCTAAAAAACACAGCTTAGAGAGCATAGGGCACTTCCACACATGGGGGGATAAAGTGGGAAAATTGAAAATCAGCAAGACACAAGCACCCCAAAGTTTAGGGCTGCTCTGTTGACAAGGACCTCCACTTCATTCCACCTTAAATATCCCAGGAAAGCGAAAAATGTATAAAAAAGTTGTGGTCCTTATGTACAATGGAATATCACTCAGCCATGAAATCAATGTCATAAGGCTAGTAGCAGCATGATGAGTGGATTTAGGTAAGACGATTCTAAGTGAAATAAGTCACACAGAAAAGGACACTTCTCATAAGGTGTCACTTATAGAGGGAATGTAAAAACCGTTACACTTGAACTGAATTACAAAACAGAACAGAGTCACACATGCAGAAAACACACTATGGCTGCTTAACGGGAAAGGTGAGGTGGGGTGATACATAAAACAAGAGTTTCAAATTAGCTCAGATACCGTTCCATAAACCCAATATGTAATAGACAAGACCTACTCCTTGATCAGAGAACTGGACTCAACACGCCCGATTCACCGCACAAGAATATATCTGACCAGTAATAATCTTAAAACCTATGTATTGATATCTCTCTGTTAGTGTGTCAAGTGGGTGTAAAGCGGCCTAAACACAGCCGTGAAAAGCAGCTAAACCCCATTATAAAAATAAATTACTTTTAAAAACCCATGAAACAAAGACAGGGAAAGAGAGAGAAATTCTTACACAATTCGTTCAGGGGCTGTGATGCAACCTGGATTGACAATATCTAGACCCACAGCTGGATGAGACATAAGGGTGGACACTCTTGGGGCTGAGAGGTTTGGTGAGGTTGGGTGAGCAAACGCAGACCCTTTAAAGTAATACTGCGTGCTACCCATCGCATGGGTCCCAAATCTCCAGGTTCAAGGGCATCTTCCTACATCGAAAACATGCATGAGAAACCCAGAAGATGGTACACCGTGTGATGGGGAAAGGTTTCTAAAACGCACCTCATTTCTCATCTCCTTGTGCTCGGGTTCGCCATTCCAGCCACTTTACTAGCAATCTCCCTACTTGGAGCATCAGCACCTTTAACCTCCTGTTCCGTACAGGTTGCAATTTGTCCTGAGGATGAACGGGAAGACGGGGAACCAATGAGAGACTAGCTCTTGGTGTTGGGACAGGCACAGGTCACTCTATTTTCCCATCAGGAAGAAGAATTAACCACAGGCTCAGCCTGACCCCGGAACCAGAACAGGGCCTGAAGCCATCCTGCGCTTTTGCGGCCGGCTCCCAAAAAAGCGACTTGTAAAATGGAGCTTCAGGGCACTGCAATTCACAGACCTGCAGAGTTATAAATGATAACTCTCGTCCACAAATATATTGAGGGAAGGCAAAGAAGAGGATTTGAAATCAAGGCAGAATTGCAGGAAACAGATTTCAGGAGGTAGATTCGAATCGCCTTTAAAGCACATGAAAAGCGGGAAAACGTTGACAATGATGCCCTTGGCCAAAAAGGGCGTATGCGTTTTTTCCTGAATACCTTCAGGAAAAAACGCATACGCCCTTTTTGGCCATCCAAGCAACCTGGAAAGGCAAATCAGCGCTACAAAGAAGTCTCGTTTCCCATCGGTCAAAAGGGCCATGCTGAAAAAAGTGTCAAAACCAGAAATACAGGACAGGCCATGGAGAAATGGGAGCCTTGCTACACTGATGGGCGGGATGTAAATTGCCAACAGCCACTCTGGAGAAGTGTACGGTGTGTCCTGAAACATCTAAAAAACACAGCTTAGAGAGCATAGGGCACTTCCACGCATGGGGGGATAAAGTGGGAAAATTGAAAATCAGCAAGACACAAGCACCCCAAAGTTTAGGGCTGCTCTGTTGACAAGGACCTCCACTTCCTTCCACCTTAAATATCCCAGGAAAGCGAAAAATGGATAAAAAAGTTGTGGTCCTTATGTACAATGGAATATCACTCAGCCATGAAATCAATGTCATAAGGCTAGTAGCAGCATGATGAGTGGATTTAGGTAAGACGATTCTAAGTGAAATAAGTCACACAGAAAAGGACACTTCTCATAAGGTGTCACTTATAGAGGGAATGTAAAAACCGTTACACTTGAACTGAATTACAAAACAGAACAGAGTCACACATGCAGAAAACACACTATGGCTGCTTAACGGGAAAGGTGAGGTGGGGTGATACATAAAACAAGAGTTTCAAATTAGCTCAGATACCGTTCCATAAACCCAATATGTAATAGACAAGACCTACTCCTTGCTCAGAGAACTGGACTCAACACGCCCGATTCACCGCACAAGAATATATCTGACTAGTAATAATCTTAAAACCTATGTATTGATATCTCTCTGTTAGTGTGTCAAGTGGGTGTAAAGCGGCCTAAACACAGCCGTGAAAAGCAGCTAAACCCCATTATAAAAATAAATTACTTTTAAAAACCCATGAAACAAAGACAGGGAAAGAGAGAGAAATTCTTACACAATTCGTTCAGGGGCTGTGATGCAACCTGGATTGACCATATCTAGACCCACAGCTGGATGAGACATAAGGGTGGACACTCTTGGGGCTGAGAGGTTTGGTGAGGTTGGGTGAGCAAACGCAGACCCTTTAAAGTAATACTGCGTGCTACCCATCGCATGGGTCCCAAATCTCCAGGTTCAAGGGCATCTTCCTACATCGAAAACATGCATGAGAAACCCAGAAGATGGTGCACCGTGTGATGGGGAAAGGTATCTAAAACGCACCTCATTTCTCATCTCCTTGTGCTGGGGTTCGCCATTCCAGCCACTTTACTAGCAATCTCCCTACTTGGAGCATCAGCACCTTTAACCTCCTGTTCCGTACAGGTTGCAATTTGTCCTGAGGATGAATGGGAAGACGGGGAACCAATGAGAGACTAGCTCTTGGTTTTGGGACAGGCACAGGTCACTCTATTTTCCCATCAGGAAGAAGAATTAACCACAGGCTCAGCCTGCCCCCCAGAACCAGAACAGGGCCTGAAGCCATCCTGCGCTTTTGCGGCCGGCTCCCAAAAAAGCGACTTGTAAAATGGAGCTTCAGGGCACTGCAATTCACAAACCTGCAGAGTTATAAATGATAACTCTCGTCCACAAATATATTGAGGGAAGGCAAAGAAGAGGATTTGAAATCAAGGCAGAATTGCAGGAAACAGATTTCAGGAGGTAGATTTGAATCGCCTTTAAAGCACATGAAAAGCGGCAAAACGTTGACAATGATGCCCTTGGCCAAAAAGGGCGTATGCGTTTTTTCCTGAATATATTCAGGAAAAAACGCATACGCCCTTTTTGGCCAACCAAGCAACCTGGAAAGGCAAATCAGCGCTACAAAGAAGTCTCGCTTCCCATCGGTCAAAAGGGCCATGCTGAAAAAAGTGTCAAAACCAGAAATGCAGGACAGGCCATGGAGAAATGGGAGCCTTGTTACACTGATGGGCGGGATGTAAATTGCCAACAGCCACTCTGGAGAAGTGTACGGTGTGTCCTGAAACATCTAAAAAACACAGCTTAGAGAGCATAGGGCACTTCCACGCATGGGGGGATAAAGCGGGAAAATTGAAAATCAGCAAGACACAAGCACCCCAAAGTTTAGGGCTGCTCTGTTGACAAGGACCTCCACTTCCTTCCACCTTAAATATCCCAGGAAAGCGAAAAATGGATAAAAAAGTTGTGGTCCTTATGTACAATGGAATATCACTCAGCCATGAAATCAATGTCATAAGGCTAGTAGCAGCATGATGAGTGGATTTAGGTAAGACGATTCTAAGTGAAATAAGTCACACAGAAAAGGACACTTCTCATAAGGTGTCACTTATAGAGGGAATGTAAAAACCGTTACACTTGAACTGAATTACAAAACAGAACAGAGTCACACATGCAGAAAACACACTATGGCTGCTTAAGGGGAAAGGTGAGGTGGGGTGATACATAAAACAAGAGTTTCAAATTAGCTCAGATACCGTTCCATAAACCCAATATGTAATAGACAAAACCTACTCCTTGCTCAGAGAACTGGACTCAACACGCCCGATTCACCGCACAAGAATATATCTGACCAGTAATAATCTTAAAACCTATGTATTGATATCTCTCTGTTAGTGTGTCAAGTGGGTGTAAAGCGGCCTAAACACAGCCGTGAAAAGCAGCTAAACCCCATTATAAAAATAAATTACTTTTAAAAACCCATGAAACAAAACAGGGAAAGAGAGAGAAATTCTTACACAATTCGTTCAGGGGCTGTGATGCAACCTGGATTGACCATATCTAGACCCACAGCTGGATGAGACATAAGGGTGGACACTCTTGGGGCTGAGAGGTTTGGTGAGGTTGGGTGAGCAAACGCAGACCCTTTAAAGTAATACTGCGTGCTACCCATCGCATGGGTCCCAAATCTCCAGGTTCAAGGGCATCTTCCTACATCGAAAACATGCATGAGAAACCCAGACGATGGTACACCGTGTGATGGGGAAAGGTTTCTAAAACGCACCTCATTTCTCATCTCCTTGTGCTCGGGTTCGCCATTCCAGCCACTTTACTAGCAATCTCCCTACTTGGAGCATCAGCACCTTTAACCTCCTGTTCCGTACAGGTTGCAATTTGTCCTGAGGATGAACGGGAAGACGGGGAACCAATGAGAGACTAGCTCTTGGTGTTGGGACAGGCACAGGTCACTCTATTTTCCCATCAGGAAGAAGAATTAACCACAGGCTCAGCCTGCCCCCCGGAACCAGAACAGGGCCTGAAGCCATCCTGCGCTTTTGCGGCCGGCTCCCAAAAAAGCGACTTGTAAAATGGAGCTTCAGGGCACTGCAATTCACAAACCTGCAGAGTTATAAATGATAACTCTTGTCCACAAATATATTGAGGGAAGGCAAAGAAGAGGATTTGAAATCAAGGCAGAATTGCAGGAAACAGATTTCAGGAGGTAGATTCGAATCGCCTTTAAAGCACATGAAAAGCGGCAAAACGTTGACAATGATGCCCTTGGCCAAAAAGGGCGTATGCGTTTTTTCCTGAATACATTCAGGAAAAAACGCATACGCCCTTTTTGGCCATCCAAGTAACCTGGAAAGGCAAATCAGCGCTACAAAGAAGTCTCGCTTCCCATCGGTCAAAAGGGCCATGCTGAAAAAAGTGTCAAAACCAGAAATGCAGGACAGGCCATGGAGAAATGGGAGCCTTGCTACACTGATGGGCGGGATGTAAATTGCCAACAGCCACTCTGGAGAAGTGTACGGTGTGTCCTGAAACATCTAAAAAACACAGCTTAGAGAGCATAGGGCACTTCCACGCATGGGGGGATAAAGTGGGAAAATTGAAAATCAGCAAGACACAAGCACCCCAAAGTTTAGGGCTGCTCTGTTGACAAGGACCTCCACTTCATTCCACCTTAAATATCCCAGGAAAGCGAAAAATGGATAAAAAAGTTGTGGTCCTTATGTACAATGGAATATCACTCAGCCATGAAATCAATGTCATAAGGCTAGTAGCAGCATGATGAGTGGATTTAGGTAAGACGATTCTAAGTGAAATAAGTCACACAGAAAAGGACACTTCTCATAAGGTGTCACTTATAGAGGGAATGTAAAAACCGTTACACTTGAACTGAATTACAAAACAGAACAGAGTCACACATGCAGAAAACACACTATGGCTGCTTAACGGGAAAGGTGAGGTGGGGTGATACATAAAACAAGAGTTTCAAATTAGCTCAGATACCGTTCCATAAACCCAATATGTAATAGACAAGACCTACTCCTTGCTCAGAGAACTGGACTCAACACGCCCGATTCACCGCACAAGAATATATCTGACTAGTAATAATCTTAAAACCTATGTATTGATATCTCTCTGTTAGTGTGTCAAGTGGGTGTAAAGCGGCCTAAACACAGCCGTGAAAAGCAGCTAAACCCCATTATAAAAATAAATTACTTTTAAAAACCCATGAAACAAAGACAGGGAAAGAGAGAGAAATTCTTACACAATTCGTTCAGGGGCTGTGATGCAACCTGGATTGACCATATCTAGACCCACAGCTGGATGAGACATAAGGGTGGACACTCTTGGGGCTGAGAGGTTTGGTGAGGTTGGGTGAGCAAACGCAGACCCTTTAAAGTAATACTGCGTGCTACCCATCGCATGGGTCCCAAATCTCCAGGTTCAAGGGCATCTTCCTACATCGAAAACATGCATGAGAAACCCAGAAGATGGTGCACCGTGTGATGGGGAAAGGTATCTAAAACGCACCTCATTTCTCATCTCCTTGTGCTGGGGTTCGCCATTCCAGCCACTTTACTAGCAATCTCCCTACTTGGAGCATCAGCACCTTTAACCTCCTGTTCCGTACAGGTTGCAATTTGTCCTGAGGATGAATGGGAAGACGGGGAACCAATGAGAGACTAGCTCTTGGTTTTGGGACAGGCACAGGTCACTCTATTTTCCCATCAGGAAGAAGAATTAACCACAGGCTCAGCCTGCCCCCCGGAACCAGAACAGGGCCTGAAGCCATCCTGCGCTTTTGCGGCCGGCTCCCAAAAAAGCGACTTGTAAAATGGAGCTTCAGGGCACTGCAATTCACAAACCTGCAGAGTTATAAATGATAACTCTCGTCCACAAATATATTGAGGGAAGGCAAAGAAGAGGATTTGAAATCAAGGCAGAATTGCAGGAAACAGATTTCAGGAGGTAGATTCGAATCGCCTTTAAAGCACATGAAAAGCGGCAAAACGTTGACAATGATGCCCTTGGCCAAAAAGGGCGTATGCGTTTTTTCCTGAATATATTCAGGAAAAAACGCATACGCCCTTTTTGGCCAACCAAGCAACCTGGAAAGGCAAATCAGCGCTACAAAGAAGTCTCGCTTCCCATCGGTCAAAAGGGCCATGCTGAAAAAAGTGTCAAAACCAGAAATGCAGGACAGGCCATGGAGAAATGGGAGCCTTGCTACACTGATGGGCGGGATGTAAATTGCCAACAGCCACTCTGGAGAAGTGTACGGTGTGTCCTGAAACATCTAAAAAACACAGCTTAGAGAGCATAGGGCACTTCCACGCATGGGGGGATAAAGTGGGAAAATTGAAAATCAGCAAGACACAAGCACCCCAAAGTTTAGGGCTGCTCTGTTGACAAGGACCTCCACTTCATTCCACCTTAAATATCCCAGGAAAGCGAAAAATGTATAAAAAAGTTGTGGTCCTTATGTACAATGGAATATCACTCAGCCATGAAATCAATGTCATAAGGCTAGTAGCAGCATGATGAGTGGATTTAGGTAAGACGATTCTAAGTGAAATAAGTCACACAGAAAAGGACACTTCTCATAAGGTGTCACTTATAGAGGGAATGTAAAAACCGTTACACTTGAACTGAATTACAAAACAGAACAGAGTCACACATGCAGAAAACACACTATGGCTGCTTAACGGGAAAGGTGAGGTGGGGTGATACATAAAACAAGAGTTTCAAATTAGCTCAGATACCGTTCCATAAACCCAATATGTAATAGACAAGACCTACTCCTTGATCAGAGAACTGGACTCAACACGCCCGATTCACCGCACAAGAATATATCTGACCAGTAATAATCTTAAAACCTATGTATTGATATCTCTCTGTTAGTGTGTCAAGTGGGTGTAAAGCGGCCTAAACACAGCCGTGAAAAGCAGCTAAACCCCATTATAAAAATAAATTACTTTTAAAAACCCATGAAACAAAGACAGGGAAAGAGAGAGAAATTCTTACACAATTCGTTCAGGGGCTGTGATGCAACCTGGATTGACAATATCTAGACCCACAGCTGGATGAGACATAAGGGTGGACACTCTTGGGGCTGAGAGGTTTGGTGAGGTTGGGTGAGCAAACGCAGACCCTTTAAAGTAATACTGCGTGCTACCCATCGCATGGGTCCCAAATCTCCAGGTTCAAGGGCATCTTCCTACATCGAAAACATGCATGAGAAACCCAGAAGATGGTACACCGTGTGATGGGGAAAGGTTTCTAAAACGCACCTCATTTCTCATCTCCTTGTGCTCGGGTTCGCCATTCCAGCCACTTTACTAGCAATCTCCCTACTTGGAGCATCAGCACCTTTAACCTCCTGTTCCGTACAGGTTGCAATTTGTCCTGAGGATGAACGGGAAGACGGGGAACCAATGAGAGACTAGCTCTTGGTGTTGGGACAGGCACAGGTCACTCTATTTTCCCATCAGGAAGAAGAATTAACCACAGGCTCAGCCTGACCCCGGAACCAGAACAGGGCCTGAAGCCATCCTGCGCTTTTGCGGCCGGCTCCCAAAAAAGCGACTTGTAAAATGGAGCTTCAGGGCACTGCAATTCACAGACCTGCAGAGTTATAAATGATAACTCTCGTCCACAAATATATTGAGGGAAGGCAAAGAAGAGGATTTGAAATCAAGGCAGAATTGCAGGAAACAGATTTCAGGAGGTAGATTCGAATCGCCTTTAAAGCACATGAAAAGCGGGAAAACGTTGACAATGATGCCCTTGGCCAAAAAGGGCGTATGCGTTTTTTCCTGAATACCTTCAGGAAAAAACGCATACGCCCTTTTTGGCCATCCAAGCAACCTGGAAAGGCAAATCAGCGCTACAAAGAAGTCTCGTTTCCCATCGGTCAAAAGGGCCATGCTGAAAAAAGTGTCAAAACCAGAAATACAGGACAGGCCATGGAGAAATGGGAGCCTTGCTACACTGATGGGCGGGATGTAAATTGCCAACAGCCACTCTGGAGAAGTGTACGGTGTGTCCTGAAACATCTAAAAAACACAGCTTAGAGAGCATAGGGCACTTCCACGCATGGGGGGATAAAGTGGGAAAATTGAAAATCAGCAAGACACAAGCACCCCAAAGTTTAGGGCTGCTCTGTTGACAAGGACCTCCACTTCATTCCACCTTAAATATCCCAGGAAAGCGAAAAATGGATAAAAAAGTTGTGGTCCTTATGTACAATGGAATATCACTCAGCCATGAAATCAATGTCATAAGGCTAGTAGCAGCATGATGAGTGGATTTAGGTAAGACGATTCTAAGTGAAATAAGTCACACAGAAAAGGACACTTCTCATAAGGTGTCACTTATAGAGGGAATGTAAAAACCGTTACACTTGAACTGAATTACAAAACAGAACAGAGTCACACATGCAGAAAACACACTATGGCTGCTTAACGGGAAAGGTGAGGTGGGGTGATACATAAAACAAGAGTTTCAAATTAGCTCAGATACCGTTCCATAAACCCAATATGTAATAGACAAGACCTACTCCTTGCTCAGAGAACTGGACTCAACACGCCCGATTCACCGCACAAGAATATATCTGACTAGTAATAATCTTAAAACCTATGTATTGATATCTCTCTGTTAGTGTGTCAAGTGGGTGTAAAGCGGCCTAAACACAGCCGTGAAAAGCAGCTAAACCCCATTATAAAAATAAATTACTTTTAAAAACCCATGAAACAAAGACAGGGAAAGAGAGAGAAATTCTTACACAATTCGTTCAGGGGCTGTGATGCAACCTGGATTGACCATATCTAGACCCACAGCTGGATGAGACATAAGGGTGGACACTCTTGGGGCTGAGAGGTTTGGTGAGGTTGGGTGAGGAAACGCAGACCCTTTAAAGTAATACTGCGTGCTACCCATCGCATGGGTCCCAAATCTCCAGGTTCAAGGGCATCTTCCTACATCGAAAACATGCATGAGAAACCCAGAAGATGGTACACCGTGTGATGGGGAAAGGTTTCTAAAACGCACCTCATTTCTCATCTCCTTGTGCTCGGGTTCGCCATTCCAGCCACTTTACTAGCAATCTCCCTACTTGGAGCATCAGCACCTTTAACCTCCTGTTCCGTACAGGTTGCAATTTGTCCTGAGGATGAACGGGAAGACGGGGAACCAATGAGAGACTAGCTCTTGGTGTTGGGACAGGCACAGGTCACTCTATTTTCCCATCAGGAAGAAGAATTAACCACAGGCTCAGCCTGCACCCTGGAACCAGAACAGGGCCTGAAGCCATCCTGCGCTTTTGCGGCCGGCTCCCAAAAAAGCGACTTGTAAAATGGAGCTTCAGGGCACTGCAATTCACAAACCTGCAGAGTTATAAATGATAACTCTCGTCCACAAATATATTGAGGGAAGGCAAAGAAGAGGATTTGAAATCAAGGCAGAATTGCAGGAAACAGATTTCAGGAGGTAGATTCGAATCGCCTTTAAAGCACATGAAAAGCGGCAAAACGTTGACAATGATGCCCTTGGCCAAAAAGGGCGTATGCGTTTTTTCCTGAATATATTCAGGAAAAAACGCATACGCCCTTTTTGGCCAACCAAGCAACCTGGAAAGGCAAAGCAGCGCTACAAAGAAGTCTCGCTTCCCATCGGTCAAAAGGGCCATGCTGAAAAAAGTGTCAAAACCAGAAATGCAGGACAGGCCATGGAGAAATGGGAGCCTTGCTACACTGATGGGCGGGATGTAAATTGCCAACAGCCACTCTGGAGAAGTGTACGGTGTGTCCTGAAACATCTAAAAAACACAGCTTAGAGAGCATAGGGCACTTCCACGCATGGGGGGATAAAGCGGGAAAATTGAAAATCAGCAAGACACAAGCACCCCAAAGTTTAGGGCTGCTCTGTTGACAAGGACCTCCACTTCCTTCCACCTTAAATATCCCAGGAAAGCGAAAAATGGATAAAAAAGTTGTGGTCCTTATGTACAATGGAATATCACTCAGCCATGAAATCAATGTCATAAGGCTAGTAGCAGCATGATGAGTGGATTTAGGTAAGACGATTCTAAGTGAAATAAGTCACACAGAAAAGGACACTTCTCATAAGGTGTCACTTATAGAGGGAATGTAAAAACCGTTACACTTGAACTGAATTACAAAACAGAACAGAGTCACACATGCAGAAAACACACTATGGCTGCTTAACGGGAAAGGTGAGGTGGGGTGATACATAAAACAAGAGTTTCAAATTAGCTCAGATACCGTTCCATAAACCCAATATGTAATAGACAAGACCTACTCCTTGCTCAGAGAACTGGACTCAACACGCCCGATTCACCGCACAAGAATATATCTGACCAGTAATAATCTTAAAACCTATGTATTGATATCTCTCTGTTAGTGTGTCAAGTGGGTGTAAAGCGGCCTAAACACAGCCGTGAAAAGCAGCTAAACCCCATTATAAAAATAAATTACTTTTAAAAACCCATGAAACAAAGACAGGGAAAGAGAGAGAAATTCTTACACAATTCGTTCAGGGGCTGTGATGCAACCTGGATTGACCATATCTAGACCCACAGCTGGATGAGACATAAGGGTGGACACTCTTGGGGCTGAGAGGTTTGGTGAGGTTGGGTGAGCAAACGCAGACCCTTTAAAGTAATACTGCGTGCTACCCATCGCATGGGTCCCAAATCTCCAGGTTCAAGGGCATCTTCCTACATCGAAAACATGCATGAGAAACCCAGACGATGGTACACCGTGTGATGGGGAAAGGTTTCTAAAACGCACCTCATTTCTCATCTCCTTGTGCTCGGGTTCGCCATTCCAGCCACTTTACTAGCAATCTCCCTACTTGGAGCATCAGCACCTTTAACCTCCTGTTCCGTACAGGTTGCAATTTGTCCTGAGGATGAACGGGAAGACGGGGAACCAATGAGAGACTAGCTCTTGGTGTTGGGACAGGCACAGGTCACTCTATTTTCCCATCAGGAAGAAGAATTAACCACAGGCTCAGCCTGCCCCCCGGAACCAGAACAGGGCCTGAAGCCATCCTGCGCTTTTGCGGCCGGCTCCCAAAAAAGCGACTTGTAAAATGGAGCTTCAGGGCACTGCAATTCACAAACCTGCAGAGTTATAAATGATAACTCTCGTCCACAAATATATTGAGGGAAGGCAAAGAAGAGGATTTGAAATCAAGGCAGAATTGCAGGAAACAGATTTCAGGAGGTAGATTCGAATCGCCTTTAAAGCACATGAAAAGCGGCAAAACGTTGACAATGATGCCCTTGGCCAAAAAGGGCGTATGCGTTTTTTCCTGAATACATTCAGGAAAAAACGCATACGCCCTTTTTGGCCATCCAAGTAACCTGGAAAGGCAAATCAGCGCTACAAAGAAGTCTCGCTTCCCATCGGTCAAAAGGGCCATGCTGAAAAAAGTGTCAAAACCAGAAATGCAGGACAGGCCATGGAGAAATGGGAGCCTTGCTACACTGATGGGCGGGATGTAAATTGCCAACAGCCACTCTGGAGAAGTGTACGGTGTGTCCTGAAACATCTAAAAAACACAGCTTAGAGAGCATAGGGCACTTCCACGCATGGGGGGATAAAGTGGGAAAATTGAAAATCAGCAAGACACAAGCACCCCAAAGTTTAGGGCTGCTCTGTTGACAAGGACCTCCACTTCATTCCACCTTAAATATCCCAGGAAAGCGAAAAATGGATAAAAAAGTTGTGGTCCTTATGTACAATGGAATATCACTCAGCCATGAAATCAATGTCATAAGGCTAGTAGCAGCATGATGAGTGGATTTAGGTAAGACGATTCTAAGTGAAATAAGTCACACAGAAAAGGACACTTCTCATAAGGTGTCACTTATAGAGGGAATGTAAAAACCGTTACACTTGAACTGAATTACAAAACAGAACAGAGTCACACATGCAGAAAACACACTATGGCTGCTTAACGGGAAAGGTGAGGTGGGGTGATACATAAAACAAGAGTTTCAAATTAGCTCAGATACCGTTCCATAAACCCAATATGTAATAGACAAGACCTACTCCTTGCTCAGAGAACTGGACTCAACACGCCCGATTCACCGCACAAGAATATATCTGACTAGTAATAATCTTAAAACCTATGTATTGATATCTCTCTGTTAGTGTGTCAAGTGGGTGTAAAGCGGCCTAAACACAGCCGTGAAAAGCAGCTAAACCCCATTATAAAAATAAATTACTTTTAAAAACCCATGAAACAAAGACAGGGAAAGAGAGAGAAATTCTTACACAATTCGTTCAGGGGCTGTGATGCAACCTGGATTGACCATATCTAGACCCACAGCTGGATGAGACATAAGGGTGGACACTCTTGGGGCTGAGAGGTTTGGTGAGGTTGGGTGAGGAAACGCAGACCCTTTAAAGTAATACTGCGTGCTACCCATCGCATGGGTCCCAAATCTCCAGGTTCAAGGGCATCTTCCTACATCGAAAACATGCATGAGAAACCCAGAAGATGGTACACCGTGTGATGGGGAAAGGTTTCTAAAACGCACCTCATTTCTCATCTCCTTGTGCTCGGGTTCGCCATTCCAGCCACTTTACTAGCAATCTCCCTACTTGGAGCATCAGCACCTTTAACCTCCTGTTCCGTACAGGTTGCAATTTGTCCTGAGGATGAACGGGAAGACGGGGAACCAATGAGAGACTAGCTCTTGGTGTTGGGACAGGCACAGGTCACTCTATTTTCCCATCAGGAAGAAGAATTAACCACAGGCTCAGCCTGCCCCCCGGAACCAGAACAGGGCCTGAAGCCATCCTGCGCTTTTGCGGCCGGCTCCCAAAAAAGCGACTTGTAAAATGGAGCTTCAGGGCACTGCAATTCACAAACCTGCAGAGTTATAAATGATAACTCTCGTCCACAAATATATTGAGGGAAGGCAAAGAAGAGGATTTGAAATCAAGGCAGAATTGCAGGAAACAGATTTCAGGAGGTAGATTCGAATCGCCTTTAAAGCACATGAAAAGCGGCAAAACGTTGACAATGATGCCCTTGGCCAAAAAGGGCGTATGCGTTTTTTCCTGAATATATTCAGGAAAAAACGCATACGCCCTTTTTGGCCAACCAAGCAACCTGGAAAGGCAAAGCAGCGCTACAAAGAAGTCTCGCTTCCCATCAGTCAAAAGGGCCATGCTGAAAAAAGTGTCAAAACCAGAAATGCAGGACAGGCCATGGAGAAATGGGAGCCTTGCTACACTGATGGGCGGGATGTAAATTGCCAACAGCCACTCTGGAGAAGTGTACGGTGTGTCCTGAAACATCTAAAAAACACAGCTTAGAGAGCATAGGGCACTTCCACGCATGGGGGGATAAAGCGGGAAAATTGAAAATCAGCAAGACACAAGCACCCCAAAGTTTAGGGCTGCTCTGTTGACAAGGACCTCCACTTCCTTCCACCTTAAATATCCCAGGAAAGCGAAAAATGGATAAAAAAGTTGTGGTCCTTATGTACAATGGAATATCACTCAGCCATGAAATCAATGTCATAAGGCTAGTAGCAGCATGATGAGTGGATTTAGGTAAGACGATTCTAAGTGAAATAAGTCACACAGAAAAGGACACTTCTCATAAGGTGTCACTTATAGAGGGAATGTAAAAACCGTTACACTTGAACTGAATTACAAAACAGAACAGAGTCACACATGCAGAAAACACACTATGGCTGCTTAACGGGAAAGGTGAGGTGGGGTGATACATAAAACAAGAGTTTCAAATTAGCTCAGATACCGTTCCATAAACCCAATATGTAATAGACAAGACCTACTCCTTGCTCAGAGAACTGGACTCAACACGCCCGATTCACCGCACAAGAATATATCTGACCAGTAATAATCTTAAAACCTATGTATTGATATCTCTCTGTTAGTGTGTCAAGTGGGTGTAAAGCGGCCTAAACACAGCCGTGAAAAGCAGCTAAACCCCATTATAAAAATAAATTACTTTTAAAAACCCATGAAACAAAGACAGGGAAAGAGAGAGAAATTCTTACACAATTCGTTCAGGGGCTGTGATGCAACCTGGATTGACCATATCTAGACCCACAGCTGGATGAGACATAAGGGTGGACACTCTTGGGGCTGAGAGGTTTGGTGAGGTTGGGTGAGCAAACGCAGACCCTTTAAAGTAATACTGCGTGCTACCCATCGCATGGGTCCCAAATCTCCAGGTTCAAGGGCATCTTCCTACATCGAAAACATGCATGAGAAACCCAGACGATGGTACACCGTGTGATGGGGAAAGGTTTCTAAAACGCACCTCATTTCTCATCTCCTTGTGCTCGGGTTCGCCATTCCAGACACTTTACTAGCAATCTCCCTACTTGGAGCATCAGCACCTTTAACCTCCTGTTCCGTACAGGTTGCAATTTGTCCTGAGGATGAACGGGAAGACGGGGAACCAATGAGAGACTAGCTCTTGGTGTTGGGACAGGCACAGGTCACTCTATTTTCCCATCAGGAAGAAGAATTAACCACAGGCTCAGCCTGCCCCCCGGAACCAGAACAGGGCCTGAAGCCATCCTGCGCTTTTGCGGCCGGCTCCCAAAAAAGCGACTTGTAAAATGGAGCTTCAGGGCACTGCAATTCACAAACCTGCAGAGTTATAAATGATAACTCTCGTCCACAAATATATTGAGGGAAGGCAAAGAAGAGGATTTGAAATCAAGGCAGAATTGCAGTAAACAGATTTCAGGAGGTAGATTCGAATCGCCTTTAAAGCACATGAAAAGCTCAAAACGTTGACAATGATGCCCTTGGCCAAAAAGGGCGTATGCGTTTTTTCCTGAATATATTCAGGAAAAAACGCATACGCCCTTTTTGGCCAACCAAGCAACCTGGAAAGGCAAATCAGCGCTACAAAGAAGTCTCGCTTCCCATCGGTCAAAAGGGCCATGCTGAAAAAAGTGTCAAAACCAGAAATGCAGGACAGGCCATGGAGAAATGGGAGCCTTGCTACACTGATGGGCGGGATGTAAATTGCCAACAGCCACTCTGGAGAAGTGTACGGTGTGTCCTGAAACATCTAAAAAACACAGCTTAGAGAGCGTAGGGCACTTCCACGCATGGGGGGATAAAGTGGGAAAATTGAAAATCAGCAAGACACAAGCACCCCAAAGTTTAGGGCTGCTCTGTTGACAAGGACCTCCACTTCCTTCCACCTTAAATATCCAAGGAAAGCGAAAAATGGATAAAAAAGTTGTGGTCCTTATGTACAATGGAATATCACTCAGCCATGAAATCAATGTCATAAGGCTAGTAGCAGCATGATGAGTGGATTTAGGTAAGACGATTCTAAGTGAAATAAGTCACACAGAAAAGGACACTTCTCATAAGGTGTCACTTATAGAGGGAATGTAAAAACCGTTACACTTGAACTGAATTACAAAACAGAACAGAGTCACACATGCAGAAAACACACTATGGCTGCTTAACGGGAAAGGTGAGGTGGGGTGATACATAAAACAAGAGTTTCAAATTAGCTCAGATACCGTTCCATAAACCCAATATGTAATAGACAAGACCTACTCCTTGCTCAGAGAACTGGACTCAACACGCCCGATTCACCGCACAAGAATATATCTGACTAGTAATAATCTTAAAACCTATGTATTTATATCTCTCTGTTAGTGTGTCAAGTGGGTGTAAAGCGGCCTAAACACAGCCGTGAAAAGCAGCTAAACCCCATTATAAAAATAAATTACTTTTAAAAACCCATGAAACAAAGACAGGGAAAGAGAGAGAAATTCTTACACAATTCGTTCAGGGGCTGTGATGCAACCTGGATTGACCATATCTAGACCCACAGCTGGATGAGACATAAGGGTGGACACTCTTGGGGCTGAGAGGTTTGGTGAGGTTGGGTGAGCAAACGCAGACCCTTTAAAGTAATACTGCGTGCTACCCATCGCATGGGTCCCAAATCTCCAGGTTCAAGGGCATCTTCCTACATCGAAAACATGCATGAGAAACCCAGAAGATGGTACACCGTGTGATGGGGAAAGGTTTCTAAAACGCACCTCATTTCTCATCTCCTTGTGCTCGGGTTCGCCATTCCAGCCACTTTACTAGCAATCTCCCTACTTGGAGCATCAGCACCTTTAACCTCCTGTTCCGTACAGGTTGCAATTTGTCCTGAGGATGAACGGGAAGACGGGGAACCAATGAGAGACTAGCTCTTGGTGTTGGGACAGGCACAGGTCACTCTATTTTCCCATCAGGAAGAAGAATTAACCACAGGCTCAGCCTGCCCCCCGGAACCAGTACAGGGCCTGAAGCCATCCTGCGCTTTTGCGGCCGGCTCCCAAAAAAGCGACTTGTAAAATGGAGCTTCAGGGCACTGCAATTCACAGACCTGCAGAGTTATAAATGATAACTCTCGTCCACAAATATATTGAGGGAAGGCAAAGAAGAGGATTTGAAATCAAGGCAGAATTGCAGGAAACAGATTTCAGGAGGTAGATTCGAATCGCCTTTAAAGCACATGAAAAGCGGCAAAACGTTGACATTGATGCCCTTGGCCAAAAAGGGCGTATGCGTTTTTTCCTGAATACATTCAGGAAAAAACGCATACGCCCTTTTTGGCCATCCAAGTAACCTGGAAAGGCAAATCAGCGCTACAAAGAAGTCTCGTTTCCCATCGGTCAAAAGGGCCATGCTGAAAAAAGTGTCAAAACCAGAAACGCAGGACAGGCCATGGAGAAATGGGAGCCTTGCTACACTGATGGGCGGGATGTAAATTGCCAACAGCCACTCTGGAGAAGTGTACGGTGTGTCCTGAAACATCTAAAAAACACAGCTTAGAGAGCATAGGGCACTTCCACGCATGGGGGGATAAAGTGGGAAAATTGAAAATCAGCAAGACACAAGCACCCCAAAGTTTAGGGCTGCTCTGTTGACAAGGACCTCCACTTCCTTCCACCTTAAATATCCCAGGAAAGCGAAAAATGGATAAAAAAGTTGTGGTCCTTATGTACAATGGAATATCACTCAGCCATGAAATCAATGTCATAAGGCTAGTAGCAGCATGATGAGTGGATTTAGGTAAGACGATTCTAAGTGAAATAAGTCACACAGAAAAGGACACTTCTCATAAGGTGTCACTTATAGAGGGAATGTAAAAACCGTTACACTTGAACTGAATTACAAAACAGAACAGAGTCACACATGCAGAAAACACACTATGGCTGCTTAACGGGAAAGGTGAGGTGGGGTGATACATAAAACAAGAGTTTCAAATTAGCTCAGATACCGTTCCATAAACCCAATATGTAATAGACAAGACCTACTCCTTGCTCAGAGAACTGGACTCAACACGCCCGATTCACCGCACAAGAATATATCTGACTAGTAATAATCTTAAAACCTATGTATTTATATCTCTCTGTTAGTGTGTCAAGTGGGTGTAAAGTGGCCTAAACACAGCCGTGAAAAGCAGCTAAACCCCATTATAAAAATAAATTACTTTTAAAAACCCATGAAACAAAGACAGGGAAAGAGAGAGAAATTCTTACACAATTCGTTCAGGGGCTGTGATGCAACCTGGATTGACCATATCTAGACCCACAGCTGGATGAGACATAAGGGTGGACACTCTTGGGGCTGAGAGGTTTGGTGAGGTTGGGTGAGCAAACGCAGACCCTTTAAAGTAATACTGCGTGCTACCCATCGCATGGGTCCCAAATCTCCAGGTTCAAGGGCATCTTCCTACATCGAAAACATGCATGAGAAACCCAGAAGATGGTACACCGTGTGATGGGGAAAGGTTTCTAAAACGCACCTCATTTCTCATCTCCTTGTGCTCGGGTTCGCCATTCCAGCCACTTTACTAGCAATCTCCCTACTTGGAGCATCAGCACCTTTAACCTCCTGTTCCGTACAGGTTGCAATTTGTCCTGAGGATGAACGGGAAGACGGGGAACCAATGAGAGACTAGCTCTTGGTGTTGGGACAGGCACAGGTCACTCTATTTTCCCATCAGGAAGAAGAATTAACCACAGGCTCAGCCTGCCCCCCGGAACCAGTACAGGGCCTGAAGCCATCCTGCGCTTTTGCGGCCGGCTCCCAAAAAAGCGACTTGTAAAATGGAGCTTCAGGGCGCTGCAATTCACAGACCTGCAGAGTTATAAATGATAACTCTCGTCCACAAATATATTGAGGGAAGGCAAAGAAGAGGATTTGAAATCAAGGCAGAATTGCAGGAAACAGATTTCAGGAGGTAGATTCGAATCGCCTTTAAAGCACATGAAAAGCGGCAAAACGTTGACAATGATGCCCTTGGCCAAAAAGGGCGTATGCGTTTTTTCCTGAATACATTCAGGAAAAAACGCATACGCCCTTTTTGGCCAACCAAGCAACCTGGAAAGGCAAATCAGCGCTACAAAGAAGTCTCGCTTCCCATCGGTCAAAAGGGCCATGCTGAAAAAAGTGTCAAAACCAGAAATGCAGGACAGGCCATGGAGAAATGGGAGCCTTGCTACACTGATGGGCGGGATGTAAATTGCCAACAGCCACTCTGGAGAAGTGTACGGTGTGTCCTGAAACATCTAAAAAACACAGCTTAGAGAGCGTAGGGCACTTCCACGCATGGGGGGATAAAGTGGGAAAATTGAAAATCAGCAAGACACAAGCACCCCAAAGTTTAGGGCTGCTCTGTTGACAAGGACCTCCACTTCCTTCCACCTTAAATATCCCAGGAAAGCGAAAAATGGATAAAAAAGTTGTGGTCCTTATGTACAATGGAATATCACTCAGCCATGAAATCAATGTCATAAGGCTAGTAGCAGCATGATGAGTGGATTTAGGTAAGACGATTCTAAGTGAAATAAGTCACACAGAAAAGGACACTTCTCATAAGGTGTCACTTATAGAGGGAATGTAAAAACCGTTACACTTGAACTGAATTACAAAACAGAACAGAGTCACACATGCAGAAAACACACTATGGCTGCTTAACGGGAAAGGTGAGGTGGGGTGATACATAAAACAAGAGTTTCAAATTAGCTCAGATACCGTTCCATAAACCCAATATGTAATAGACAAGACCTACTCCTTGCTCAGAGAACTGGACTCAACACGCCCGATTCACCGCACAAGAATATATCTGACTAGTAATAATCTTAAAACCTATGTATTTATATCTCTCTGTTAGTGTGTCAAGTGGGTGTAAAGTGGCCTAAACACAGCCGTGAAAAGCAGCTAAACCCCATTATAAAAATAAATTACTTTTAAAAACCCATGAAACAAAGACAGGGAAAGAGAGAGAAATTCTTACACAATTCGTTCAGGGGCTGTGATGCAACCTGGATTGACCATATCTAGACCCACAGCTGGATGAGACATAAGGGTGGACACTCTTGGGGCTGAGAGGTTTGGTGAGGTTGGGTGAGCAAACGCAGACCCTTTAAAGTAATACTGCGTGCTACCCATCGCATGGGTCCCAAATCTCCAGGTTCAAGGGCATCTTCCTACATCGAAAACATGCATGAGAAACCCAGAAGATGGTACACCGTGTGATGGGGAAAGGTTTCTAAAACGCACCTCATTTCTCATCTCCTTGTGCTCGGGTTCGCCATTCCAGCCACTTTACTAGCAATCTCCCTACTTGGAGCATCAGCACCTTTAACCTCCTGTTCCGTACAGGTTGCAATTTGTCCTGAGGATGAACGGGAAGACGGGGAACCAATGAGAGACTAGCTCTTGGTGTTGGGACAGGCACAGGTCACTCTATTTTCCCATCAGGAAGAAGAATTAACCACAGGCTCAGCCTGCCCCCCGGAACCAGTACAGGGCCTGAAGCCATCCTGCGCTTTTGCGGCCGGCTCCCAAAAAAGCGACTTGTAAAATGGAGCTTCAGGGCGCTGCAATTCACAGACCTGCAGAGTTATAAATGATAACTCTCGTCCACAAATATATTGAGGGAAGGCAAAGAAGAGGATTTGAAATCAAGGCAGAATTGCAGGAAACAGATTTCAGGAGGTAGATTCGAATCGCCTTTAAAGCACATGAAAAGCGGCAAAACGTTGACAATGATGCCCTTGGCCAAAAAGGGCGTATGCGTTTTTTCCTGAATACATTCAGGAAAAAACGCATACGCCCTTTTTGGCCATCCAAGTAACCTGGAAAGGCAAATCAGCGCTACAAAGAAGTCTCGTTTCCCATCGGTCAAAAGGGCCATGCTGAAAAAAGTGTCAAAACCAGAAACGCAGGACAGGCCATGGAGAAATGGGAGCCTTGCTACACTGATGGGCGGGATGTAAATTGCCAACAGCCACTCTGGAGAAGTGTACGGTGTGTCCTGAAACATCTAAAAAACACAGCTTAGAGAGCATAGGGCACTTCCACGCATGGGGGGATAAAGTGGGAAAATTGAAAATCAGCAAGACACAAGCACCCCAAAGTTTAGGGCTGCTCTGTTGACAAGGACCTCCACTTCCTTCCACCTTAAATATCCCAGGAAAGCGAAAAATGGATAAAAAAGTTGTGGTCCTTATGTACAATGGAATATCACTCAGCCATGAAATCAATGTCATAAGGCTAGTAGCAGCATGATGAGTGGATTTAGGTAAGACGATTCTAAGTGAAATAAGTCACACAGAAAAGGACACTTCTCATAAGGTGTCACTTATAGAGGGAATGTAAAAACCGTTACACTTGAACTGAATTACAAAACAGAACAGAGTCACACATGCAGAAAACACACTATGGCTGCTTAACGGGAAAGGTGAGGTGGGGTGATACATAAAACAAGAGTTTCAAATTAGCTCAGATACCGTTCCATAAACCCAATATGGAATAGACAAGACCTACTCCTTGCTCAGAGAACTGGACTCAACACGCCCGATTCACCGCACAAGAATATATCTGACCAGTAATAATCTTAAAACCTATGTATTGATATCTCTCTGTTAGTGTGTCAAGTGGGTGTAAAGCGGCCTAAACACAGCCGTGAAAAGCAGCTAAACCCCATTATAAAAATAAATTACTTTTAAAAACCCATGAAACAAAGACAGGGAAAGAGAGAGAAATTCTTACACAATTCGTTCAGGGGCTGTGATGCAACCTGGATTGACCATATCTAGACCCACAGCTGGATGAGACATAAGGGTGGACACTCTTGGGGCTGAGAGGTTTGGTGAGGTTGGGTGAGCAAACGCAGACCCTTTAAAGTAATACTGCGTGCTACCCATCGCATGGGTCCCAAATCTCCAGGTTCAAGGGCATCTTCCTACATCGAAAACATGCATGAGAAACCCAGAAGATGGTGCACCGTGTGATGGGGAAAGGTATCTAAAACGCACCTCATTTCTCATCTCCTTGTGCTGGGGTTCGCCATTCCAGCCACTTTACTAGCAATCTCCCTACTTGGAGCATCAGCACCTTTAACCTCCTGTTCCGTACAGGTTGCAATTTGTCCTGAGGATGAACGGGAAGACGGGGAACCAATGAGAGACTAGCTCTTGGTGTTGGGACAGGCACAGGTCACTCTATTTTCCCATCAGGAAGAAGAATTAACCACAGGCTCAGCCTGCCCCCCGGAACCAGAACAGGGCCTGAAGCCATCCTGCGCTTTTGCGGCCGGCTCCCAAAAAAGCGACTTGTAAAATGGAGCTTCAGGGCACTGCAATTCACAGACCTGCAGAGTTATAAATGATAACTCTCGTCCACAAATATATTGAGGGAAGGCAAAGAAGAGGATTTGAAATCAAGGCAGAATTGCAGGAAACAGATTTCAGGAGGTAGATTCGAATCGCCTTTAAAGCACATGAAAAGCGGCAAAACGTTGACAATGATGCCCTTGGCCAAAAAGGGCGTATGCGTTTTTTCCTGAATACATTCAGGAAAAAACGCATACGCCCTTTTTGGCCAACCAAGCAACCTGGAAAGGCAAATCAGCGCTACAAAGAAGTCTCGCTTCCCATCGGTCAAAAGGGCCATGCTGAAAAAAGTGTCAAAACCAGAAATGCAGGACAGGCCATGGAGAAATGGGAGCCTTGCTACACTGATGGGCGGGATTTAAATTGCCAACAGCCACTCTGGAGAAGTGTACGGTGTGTCCTGAAACATCTAAAAAACACGGCTTAGAGAGCATAGGGCACTTCCACGCATGGGGGGATAAAGTGGGAAAATTGAAAATCAGCAAGACACAAGCACCCCAAAGTTTAGGGCTGCTCTGTTGACAAGGACCTCCACTTCATTCCACCTTAAATATCCCAGGAAAGCGAAAAATGGATAAAAAAGTTGTGGTCCTTATGTACAATGGAATATCACTCAGCCATGAAATCAATGTCATAAGGCTAGTAGCAGCATGATGAGTGGATTTAGGTAAGACGATTCTAAGTGAAATAAGTCACACAGAAAAGGACACTTCTCATAAGGTGTCACTTATAGAGGGAATGTAAAAACCGTTACACTTGAACTGAATTACAAAACAGAACAGAGTCACACATGCAGAAAACACACTATGGCTGCTTAACGGGAAAGGTGAGGTGGGGTGATACATAAAACAAGAGTTTCAAATTAGCTCAGATACCGTTCCATAAACCCAATATGTAATAGACAAGACCTACTCCTTGCTCAGAGAACTGGACTCAACACGCCCGATTCACTGCACAAGAATATATCTGACCAGTAATAATCTTAAAACCTATGTATTGATATCTCTCTGTTAGTGTGTCAAGTGGGTGTAAAGCGGCCTAAACACAGCCGTGAAAAGCAGCTAAACCCCATTATAAAAATAAATTACTTTTAAAAACCCATGAAACAAAGACAGGGAAAGAGAGAGAAATTCTTACACAATTCGTTCAGGGGCTGTGATGCAACCTGGATTGACCATATCTAGACCCACAGCTGGATGAGACATAAGGGTGGACACTCTTGGGGCTGAGAGGTTTGGTGAGGTTGGGTGAGCAAACGCAGACCCTTTAAAATAATACTGCGTGCTACCCATCGCATGGGTCCCAAATCTCCGGGTTCAAGGGCATCTTCCTACATCGAAAACATGCATGAGAAACCCAGAAGATGGTACACCGTGTGATGGGGAAAGGTTTCTAAAACGCACCTCATTTCTCATCTCCTTGTGCTGGGGTTCGCCATTCCAGCCACTTTACTAGCAATCTCCCTACTTGGAGCATCAGCACCTTTAACCTCCTGTTCCGTACAGGTTGCAATTTGTCCTGAGGATGAACGGGAAGACGGGGAACCAATGAGAGACTAGCTCTTGGTGTTGGGACAGGCACAGGTCACTCTATTTTCCCATCAGGAAGAAGAATTAACCACAGGCTCAGCCTGCCCCCCGGAACCAGAACAGGGCCTGAAGCCATCCTGCGCTTTTGCGGCCGGCTCCCAAAAAAGCGACTTGTAAAATGGAGCTTCAGGGCACTGCAATTCACAGACCTGCAGAGTTATAAATGATAACTCTCGTCCACAAATATATTGAGGGAAGGCAAAGAAGAGGATTTGAAATCAAGGCAGAATTGCAGGAAACAGATTTCAGGAGGTAGATTCGAATCGCCTTTAAAGCACATGAAAAGCGGCAAAACGTTGACAATGATGCCCTTGGCCAAAAAGGGCGTATGCGTTTTTTCCTGAATACATTCAGGAAAAAACGCATACGCCCTTTTTGGCCATCCAAGTAACCTGGAAAGGCAAATCAGCGCTACAAAGAAGTCTCGTTTCCCATCGGTCAAAAGGGCCATGCTGAAAAAAGTGTCAAAACCAGAAACGCAGGACAGGCCATGGAGAAATGGGAGCCTTGCTACACTGATGGGCGGGATGTAAATTGCCAACAGCCACTCTGGAGAAGTGTACGGTGTGTCCTGAAACATCTAAAAAACACAGCTTAGAGAGCATAGGGCACTTCCACGCATGGGGGGATAAAGTGGGAAAATTGAAAATCAGCAAGACACAAGCACCCCAAAGTTTAGGGCTGCTCTGTTGACAAGGACCTCCACTTCCTTCCACCTTAAATATCCCAGGAAAGCGAAAAATGGATAAAAAAGTTGTGGTCCTTATGTACAATGGAATATCACTCAGCCATGAAATCAATGTCATAAGGCTAGTAGCAGCATGATGAGTGGATTTAGGTAAGACGATTCTAAGTGAAATAAGTCACACAGAAAAGGACACTTCTCATAAGGTGTCACTTATAGAGGGAATGTAAAAACCGTTACACTTGAACTGAATTACAAAACAGAACAGAGTCACACATGCAGAAAACACACTATGGCTGCTTAACGGGAAAGGTGAGGTGGGGTGATACATAAAACAAGAGTTTCAAATTAGCTCAGATACCGTTCCATAAACCCAATATGTAATAGACAAGACCTACTCCTTGCTCAGAGAACTGGACTCAACACGCCCGATTCACCGCACAAGAATATATCTGACCAGTAATAATCTTAAAACCTATGTATTGATATCTCTCTGTTAGTGTGTCAAGTGGGTGTAAAGCGGCCTAAACACAGCCGTGAAAAGCAGCTAAACCCCATTATAAAAATAAATTACTTTTAAAAACCCATGAAACAAAGACAGGGAAAGAGAGAGAAATTCTTACACAATTCGTTCAGGGGCTGTGATGCAACCTGGATTGACCATATCTAGACCCACAGCTGGATGAGACATAAGGGTGGACACTCTTGGGGCTGAGAGGTTTGGTGAGGTTGGGTGAGCAAACGCAGACCCTTTAAAGTAATACTGCGTGCTACCCATCGCATGGGTCCCAAATCTCCAGGTTCAAGGGCATCTTCCTACATCGAAAACATGCATGAGAAACCCAGAAGATGGTACACCGTGTGATGGGGAAAGGTTTCTAAAACGCACCTCATTTCTCATCTCCTTGTGCTCGGGTTCGCCATTCCAGCCACTTTACTAGCAATCTCCCTACTTGGAGCATCAGCACCTTTAACCTCCTGTTCCGTACAGGTTGCAATTTGTCCTGAGGATGAACGGGAAGACGGGGAACCAATGAGAGACTAGCTCTTGGTGTTGGGACAGGCACAGGTCACTCTATTTTCCCATCAGGAAGAAGAATTAACCACAGGCTCAGCCTGCCCCCCGGAACCAGAACAGGGCCTGAAGCCATCCTGCGCTTTTGCGGCCGGCTCCCAAAAAAGCGACTTGTAAAATGGAGCTTCAGGGCACTGCAATTCACAAACCTGCAGAGTTATAAATGATAACTCTCGTCCACAAATATATTGAGGGAAGGCAAAGAAGAGGATTTGAAATCAAGGCAGAATTGCAGTAAACAGATTTCAGGAGGTAGATTCGAATCGCCTTTAAAGCACATGAAAAGCGGCAAAACGTTGACAATGATGCCCTTGGCCAAAAAGGGCGTATGCGTTTTTTCCTGAATATATTCAGGAAAAAACGCATACGCCCTTTTTGGCCAACCAAGCAACCTGGAAAGGCAAATCAGCGCTACAAAGAAGTCTCGCTTCCCATCGGTCAAAAGGGCCATGCTGAAAAAAGTGTCAAAACCAGAAATGCAGGACAGGCCATGGAGAAATGGGAGCCTTGCTACACTGATGGGCGGGATGTAAATTGCCAACAGCCACTCTGGAGAAGTGTACGGTGTGTCCTGAAACATCTAAAAAACACAGCTTAGAGAGCGTAGGGCACTTCCACGCATGGGGGGATAAAGTGGGAAAATTGAAAATCAGCAAGACACAAGCACCCCAAAGTTTAGGGCTGCTCTGTTGACAAGGACCTCCACTTCATTCCACCTTAAATATCCCAGGAAAGCAAAAAATGTATAAAAAAGTTGTGGTCCTTATGTACAATGGAATATCACTCAGCCATGAAATCAATGTCATAAGGCTAGTAGCAGCATGATGAGTGGATTTAGGTAAGACGATTCTAAGTGAAATAAGTCACACAGAAAAGGACACTTCTCATAAGGTGTCACTTATAGAGGGAATGTAAAAACCGTTACACTTGAACTGAATTACAAAACAGAACAGAGTCACACATGCAGAAAACACACTATGGCTGCTTAACGGGAAAGGTGAGGTGGGGTGATACATAAAACAAGAGTTTCAAATTAGCTCAGATACCGTTCCATAAACCCAATATGTAATAGACAAGACCTACTCCTTGATCAGAGAACTGGACTCAACACGCCCGATTCACCGCACAAGAATATATCTGACCAGTAATAATCTTAAAACCTATGCATTGATATCTCTCTGTTAGTGTGTCAAGTGGGTGTAAAGCGGCCTAAACACAGCCGTGAAAAGCAGCTAAACCCCATTATAAAAATAAATTACTTTTAAAAACCCATGAAACAAAGACAGGGAAAGAGAGAGAAATTCTTACACAATTCGTTCAGGGGCTGTGATGCAACCTGGATTGACAATATCTAGACCCACAGCTGGATGAGACATAAGGGTGGACACTCTTGGGGCTGAGAGGTTTGGTGAGGTTGGGTGAGCAAACGCAGACCCTTTAAAGTAATACTGCGTGCTACCCATCGCATGGGTCCCAAATCTCCAGGTTCAAGGGCATCTTCCTACATCGAAAACATGCATGAGAAACCCAGAAGATGGTACACCGTGTGATGGGGAAAGGTTTCTAAAACGCACCTCATTTCTCATCTCCTTGTGCTCGGGTTCGCCATTCCAGCCACTTTACTAGCAATCTCCCTACTTGGAGCATCAGCACCTTTAACCTCCTGTTCCGTACAGGTTGCAATTTGTCCTGAGGATGAACGGGAAGACGGGGAACCAATGAGAGACTAGCTCTTGGTGTTGGGACAGGCACAGGTCACTCTATTTTCCCATCAGGAAGAAGAATTAACCACAGGCTCAGCCTGCCCCCCGGAACCAGAACAGGGCCTGAAGCCATCCTGCGCTTTTGCGGCCGGCTCCCAAAAAAGCGACTTGTAAAATGGAGCTTCAGGGCACTGCAATTCACAGACCTGCAGAGTTATAAATGATAACTCTCGTCCACAAATATATTGAGGGAAGGCAAAGAAGAGGATTTGAAATCAAGGCAGAATTGCAGGAAACAGATTTCAGGAGGTAGATTCGAATCGCCTTTAAAGCACATGAAAAGCGGGAAAACGTTGACAATGATGCCCTTGGCCAAAAAGGGCGTATGCGTTTTTTCCTGAATACCTTCAGGAAAAAACGCATACGCCCTTTTTGGCCATCCAAGCAACCTGGAAAGGCAAATCAGCGCTACAAAGAAGTCTCGTTTCCCATCGGTCAAAAGGGCCATGCTGAAAAAAGTGTCAAAACCAGAAATACAGGACAGGCCATGGAGAAATGGGAGCCTTGCTACACTGATGGGCGGGATGTAAATTGCCAACAGCCACTCTGGAGAAGTGTACGGTGTGTCCTGAAACATCTAAAAAACACAGCTTAGAGAGCATAGGGCACTTCCACGCATGGGGGGATAAAGTGGGAAAATTGAAAATCAGCAAGACACAAGCACCCCAAAGTTTAGGGCTGCTCTGTTGACAAGGACCTCCACTTCATTCCACCTTAAATATCCCAGGAAAGCGAAAAATGGATAAAAAAGTTGTGGTCCTTATGTACAATGGAATATCACTCAGCCATGAAATCAATGTCATAAGGCTAGTAGCAGCATGATGAGTGGATTTAGGTAAGACGATTCTAAGTGAAATAAGTCACACAGAAAAGGACACTTCTCATAAGGTGTCACTTATAGAGGGAATGTAAAAACCGTTACACTTGAACTGAATTACAAAACAGAACAGAGTCACACATGCAGAAAACACACTATGGCTGCTTAACGGGAAAGGTGAGGTGGGGTGATACATAAAACAAGAGTTTCAAATTAGCTCAGATACCGTTCCATAAACCCAATATGTAATAGACAAGACCTACATCTTGCTCAGAGAACTGGACTCAACACGCCCGATTCACCGCACAAGAATATATCTGACTAGTAATAATCTTAAAACCTATGTATTGATATCTCTCTGTTAGTGTGTCAAGTGGGTGTAAAGCGGCCTATACACAGCCGTGAAAAGCAGCTAAACCCCATTATAAAAATAAATTACTTTTAAAAACCCATGAAACAAAGACAGGGAAAGAGAGAGAAATTCTTACACAATTCGTTCAGGGGCTGTGATGCAACCTGGATTGACCATATCTAGACCCACAGCTGGATGAGACATAAGGGTGGACACTCTTGGGGCTGAGAGGTTTGGTGAGGTTGGGTGAGCAAACGCAGACCCTTTAAAGTAATACTGCGTGCTACCCATCGCATGGGTCCCAAATCTCCAGGTTCAAGGGCATCTTCCTACATCGAAAACATGCATGAGAAACCCAGAAGATGGTACACCGTGTGATGGGGAAAGGTTTCTAAAACGCACCTCATTTCTCATCTCCTTGTGCTCGGGTTCGCCATTCCAGCCACTTTACTAGCAATCTCCCTACTTGGAGCATCAGCACCTTTAACCTCCTGTTCCGTACAGGTTGCAATTTGTCCTGAGGATGAATGGGAAGACGGGGAACCAATGAGAGACTAGCTCTTGGTTTTGGGACAGGCACAGGTCACTCTATTTTCCCATGAGGAAGAAGAATTAACCACAGGCTCAGCCTGCCCCCCAGAACCAGAACAGGGCCTGAAGCCATCCTGCGCTTTTGCGGCCGGCTCCCAAAAAAGCGACTTGTAAAATGGAGCTTCAGGGCACTGCAATTCACAAACCTGCAGAGTTATAAATGATAACTCTCGTCCACAAATATATTGAGGGAAGGCAAAGAAGAGGATTTGAAATCAAGGCAGAATTGCAGGAAACAGATTTCAGGAGGTAGATTTGAATCGCCTTTAAAGCACATGAAAAGCGGCAAAACGTTGACAATGATGCCCTTGGCCAAAAAGGGCGTATGCGTTTTTTCCTGAATATATTCAGGAAAAAACGCATACGCCCTTTTTGGCCAACCAAGCAACCTGGAAAGGCAAATCAGCGCTACAAAGAAGTCTCGCTTCCCATCGGTCAAAAGGGCCATGCTGAAAAAAGTGTCAAAACCAGAAATGCAGGACAGGCCATGGAGAAATGGGAGCCTTGCTACACTGATGGGCGGGATGTAAATTGCCAACAGCCACTCTGGAGAAGTGTACGGTGTGTCCTGAAACATCTAAAAAACACAGCTTAGAGAGCATAGGGCACTTCCACGCATGGGGGGATAAAGCGGGAAAATTGAAAATCAGCAAGACACAAGCACCCCAAAGTTTAGGGCTGCTCTGTTGACAAGGACCTCCACTTCCTTCCACCTTAAATATCCCAGGAAAGCGAAAAATGGATAAAAAAGTTGTGGTCCTTATGTACAATGGAATATCACTCAGCCATGAAATCAATGTCATAAGGCTAGTAGCAGCATGATGAGTGGATTTAGGTAAGACGATTCTAAGTGAAATAAGTCACACAGAAAAGGACACTTCTCATAAGGTGTCACTTATAGAGGGAATGTAAAAACCGTTACACTTGAACTGAATTACAAAACAGAACAGAGTCACACATGCAGAAAACACACTATGGCTGCTTAACGGGAAAGGTGAGGTGGGGTGATACATAAAACAAGAGTTTCAAATTAGCTCAGATACCGTTCCATAAACCCAATATGTAATAGACAAGACCTACTCCTTGATCAGAGAACTGGACTCAACACGCCCGATTCACCGCACAAGAATATATCTGACCAGTAATAATCTTAAAACCTATGTATTGATATCTCTCTGTTAGTGTGTCAAGTGGGTGTAAAGCGGCCTAAACACAGCCGTGAAAAGCAGCTAAACCCCATTATAAAAATAAATTACTTTTAAAAACCCATGAAACAAAGACAGGGAAAGAGAGAGAAATTCTTACACAATTCGTTCAGGGGCTGTGATGCAACCTGGATTGACCATATCTAGACCCACAGCTGGATGAGACATAAGGGTGGACACTCTTGGGGCTGAGAGGTTTGGTGAGGTTGGGTGAGCAAACGCAGACCCTTTAAAGTAATACTGCGTGCTACCCATCGCATGGGTCCCAAATCTCCAGGTTCAAGGGCATCTTCCTACATCGAAAACATGCATGAGAAACCCAGACGATGGTACACCGTGTGATGGGGAAAGGTTTCTAAAACGCACCTCATTTCTCATCTCCTTGTGCTCGGGTTCGCCATTCCAGACACTTTACTAGCAATCTCCCTACTTGGAGCATCAGCACCTTTAACCTCCTGTTCCGTACAGGTTGCAATTTGTCCTGAGGATGAACGGGAAGACGGGGAACCAACGAGAGACTAGCTCTTGGTGTTGGGACAGGCACAGGTCACTCTATTTTCCCATCAGGAAGAAGAATTAACCACAGGCTCAGCCTGCCCCCCGGAACCAGAACAGGGCCTGAAGCCATCCTGCGCTTTTGCGGCCGGCTCCCAAAAAAGTGACTTGTAAAATGGAGCTTCAGGGCACTGCAATTCAAAAACCTGCAGAGTTATAAATGATAACTCCCGTCCACAAATATATTGAGGGAAGGCAAAGAAGAGGATTTGAAATCAAGGCAGAATTGCAGGAAACAGATTTCAGGAGGTAGATTCGAATCGCCTTTAAAGCACATGAAAAGCGGGAAAACGTTGACAATGATGCCCTTGGCCAAAAAGGGCGTATGCGTTTTTTCCTGAATACATTCAGGAAAAAACGCATATGCCCTTTTTGGCCATCCAAGTAACCTGGAAAGGCAAATCAGCGCTACAAAGAAGTCTCGCTTCCCATCGGTCAAAAGGGCCATGCTGAAAAAAGTGTCAAAACCAGAAATGCAGGACAGGCCATGGAGAAATGGGAGCCTTGCTACACTGATGGGCGGGATGTAAATTGCCAACAGCCACTCTGGAGAAGTGTACGGTGTGTCCTGAAACATCTAAAAAACACAGCTTAGAGAGCATAGGGCACTTCCACGCATGGGGGGATAAAGTGGGAAAATTGAAAATCAGCAAGACACAAGCACCCCAAAGTTTAGGGCTGCTCTGTTGACAAGGACCTCCACTTCCTTCCACCTTAAATATCCAAGGAAAGCGAAAAATGGATAAAAAAGTTGTGGTCCTTATGTACAATGGAATATCACTCAGCCATGAAATCAATGTCATAAGGCTAGTAGCAGCATGATGAGTGGATTTAGGTAAGACGATTCTAAGTGAAATAAGTCACACAGAAAAGGACACTTCTCATAAGGTGTCACTTATAGAGGGAATGTAAAAACCGTTACACTTGAACTGAATTACAAAACAGAACAGAGTCACACATGCAGAAAACACACTATGGCTGCTTAACGGGAAAGGTGAGGTGGGGTGATACATAAAACAAGAGTTTCAAATTAGCTCAGATACCGTTCCATAAACCCAATATGTAATAGACAAGACCTACATCTTGCTCAGAGAACTGGACTCAACACGCCCGATTCACCGCACAAGAATATATCTGACTAGTAATAATCTTAAAACCTATGTATTGATATCTCTCTGTTAGTGTGTCAAGTGGGTGTAAAGCGGCCTAAACACAGCCGTGAAAAGCAGCTAAACCCCATTATAAAAATAAATTACTTTTAAAAACCCATGAAACAAAGACAGGGAAAGAGAGAGAAATTCTTACACAATTCGTTCAGGGGCTGTGATGCAACCTGGATTGACCATATCTAGACCCACAGCTGGATGAGACATAAGGGTGGACACTCTTGGGGCTGAGAGGTTTGGTGAGGTTGGGTGAGCAAACGCAGACCCTTTAAAGTAATACTGCGTGCTACCCATCGCATGGGTCCCAAATCTCCAGGTTCAAGGGCATCTTCCTACATCGAAAACATGCATGAGAAACCCAGAAGATGGTACACCGTGTGATGGGGAAAGGTTTCTAAAACGCACCTCATTTCTCATCTCCTTGTGCTCGGGTTCGCCATTCCAGCCACTTTACTAGCAATCTCCCTACTTGGAGCATCAGCACCTTTAACCTCCTGTTCCGTACAGGTTGCAATTTGTCCTGAGGATGAACGGGAAGACGGGGAACCAATGAGAGACTAGCTCTTGGTGTTGGGACAGGCACAGGTCACTCTATTTTCCCATCAGGAAGAAGAATTAACCACAGGCTCAGCCTGCCCCCCGGAACCAGAACAGGGCCTGAAGCCATCCTGCGCTTTTGCGGCCGGCTCCCAAAAAAGCGACTTGTAAAATGGAGCTTCAGGGCACTGCAATTCACAGACCTGCAGAGATATAAATGATAACTCTCGTCCACAAATATATTGAGGGAAGGCAAAGAAGAGGATTTGAAATCAAGGCAGAATTGCAGGAAACAGATTTCAGGAGGTAGATTCGAATCGCCTTTAAAGCACATGAAAAGCGGCAAAACGTTGACAATGATGCCCTTGGCCAAAAAGGGCGTATGCGTTTTTTCCTGAATACATTCAGGAAAAAACGCATATGCCCTTTGTGGCCAACCAAGCAACCTGGAAAGGCAAATCAGCGCTACAAAGAAGTCTCGCTTCCCATCGGTCAAAAGGGCCATGCTGAAAAAAGTGTCAAAACCAGAAATGCAGGACAGGCCATGGAGAAATGGGAGCCTTGCTACACTGATGGGCGGGATGTAAATTGCCAACAGCCACTCTGGAGAAGTGTACGGTGTGTCCTGAAACATCTAAAAAACACAGCTTAGAGAGCGTAGGGCACTTCCACGCATGGGGGGATAAAGTGGGAAAATTGAAAATCAGCAAGACACAAGCACCCCAAAGTTTAGGGCTGCTCTGTTGACAAGGACCTCCACTTCCTTCCACCTTAAATATCCCAGGAAAGCGAAAAATGGATAAAAAAGTTGTGGTCCTTATGTACAATGGAATATCACTCAGCCATGAAATCAATGTCATAAGGCTAGTAGCAGCATGATGAGTGGATTTAGGTAAGACGATTCTAAGTGAAATAAGTCACACAGAAAAGGACACTTCTCATAAGGTGTCACTTATAGAGGGAATGTAAAAACCGTTACACTTGAACTGAATTACAAAACAGAACAGAGTCACACATGCAGAAAACACACTATGGCTGCTTAACGGGAAAGGTGAGGTGGGGTGATACATAAAACAAGAGTTTCAAATTAGCTCAGATACCGTTCCATAAACCCAATATGTAATAGACAAGACCTACTCCTTGCTCAGAGAACTGGACTCAACACGCCCGATTCACCGCACAAGAATATATCTGACTAGTAATAATCTTAAAACCTATGTATTGATATCTCTCTGTTAGTGTGTCAAGTGGGTGTAAAGCAGCCTAAACACAGCCGTGAAAAGCAGCTAAACCCCATTATAAAAATAAATTACTTTTAAAAACCCATGAAACAAAGACAGGGAAAGAGAGAGAAATTCTTACACAATTCGTTCAGGGGCTGTGATGCAACCTGGATTGACCATATCTAGACCCACAGCTGGATGAGACATAAGGGTGGACACTCTTGGGGCTGAGAGGTTTGGTGAGGTTGGGTGAGCAAACGCAGACCCTTTAAAGTAATACTGCGTGCTACCCATCGCATGGGTCCCAAATCTCCAGGTTCAAGGGCATCTTCCTACATCGAAAACATGCATGAGAAACCCAGAAGATGGTGCACCGTGTGATGGGGAAAGGTATCTAAAACGCACCTCATTTCTCATCTCCTTGTGCTGGGGTTCGCCATTCCAGCCACTTTACTAGCAATCTCCCTACTTGGAGCATCAGCACCTTTAACCTCCTGTTCCGTACAGGTTGCAATTTGTCCTGAGGATGAATGGGAAGACGGGGAACCAATGAGAGACTAGCTCTTGGTTTTGGGACAGGCACAGGTCACTCTATTTTCCCATCAGGAAGAAGAATTAACCACAGGCTCAGCCTGCCCCCCAGAACCAGAACAGGGCCTGAAGCCATCCTGCGCTTTTGCGGCCGGCTCCCAAAAAAGCGACTTGTAAAATGGAGCTTCAGGGCACTGCAATTCACAAACCTGCAGAGTTATAAATGATAACTCTCGTCCACAAATATATTGAGGGAAGGCAAAGAAGAGGATTTGAAATCAAGGCAGAATTGCAGGAAACAGATTTCAGGAGGTAGATTTGAATCGCCTTTAAAGCACATGAAAAGCGGCAAAACGTTGACAATGATGCCCTTGGCCAAAAAGGGCGTATGCGTTTTTTCCTGAATATATTCAGGAAAAAACGCATACGCCCTTTTTGGCCAACCAAGCAACCTGGAAAGGCAAATCAGCGCTACAAAGAAGTCTCGCTTCCCATCGGTCAAAAGGGCCATGCTGAAAAAAGTGTCAAAACCAGAAATGCAGGACAGGCCATGGAGAAATGGGAGCCTTGTTACACTGATGGGCGGGATGTAAATTGCCAACAGCCACTCTGGAGAAGTGTACGGTGTGTCCTGAAACATCTAAAAAACACAGCTTAGAGAGCATAGGGCACTTCCACGCATGGGGGGATAAAGCGGGAAAATTGAAAATCAGCAAGACACAAGCACCCCAAAGTTTAGGGCTGCTCTGTTGACAAGGACCTCCACTTCCTTCCACCTTAAATATCCCAGGAAAGCGAAAAATGGATAAAAAAGTTGTGGTCCTTATGTACAATGGAATATCACTCAGCCATGAAATCAATGTCATAAGGCTAGTAGCAGCATGATGAGTGGATTTAGGTAAGACGATTCTAAGTGAAATAAGTCACACAGAAAAGGACACTTCTCATAAGGTGTCACTTATAGAGGGAATGTAAAAACCGTTACACTTGAACTGAATTACAAAACAGAACAGAGTCACACATGCAGAAAACACACTATGGCTGCTTAAGGGGAAAGGTGAGGTGGGGTGATACATAAAACAAGAGTTTCAAATTAGCTCAGATACCGTTCCATAAACCCAATATGTAATAGACAAAACCTACTCCTTGCTCAGAGAACTGGACTCAACACGCCCGATTCACCGCACAAGAATATATCTGACCAGTAATAATCTTAAAACCTATGTATTGATATCTCTCTGTTAGTGTGTCAAGTGGGTGTAAAGCGGCCTAAACACAGCCGTGAAAAGCAGCTAAACCCCATTATAAAAATAAATTACTTTTAAAAACCCATGAAACAAAGACAGGGAAAGAGAGAGAAATTCTTACACAATTCGTTCAGGGGCTGTGATGCAACCTGGATTGACCATATCTAGACCCACAGCTGGATGAGACATAAGGGTGGACACTCTTGGGGCTGAGAGGTTTGGTGAGGTTGGGTGAGCAAACGCAGACCCTTTAAAGTAATACTGCGTGCTACCCATCGCATGGGTCCCAAATCTCCAGGTTCAAGGGCATCTTCCTACATCGAAAACATGCATGAGAAACCCAGACGATGGTACACCGTGTGATGGGGAAAGGTTTCTAAAACGCACCTCATTTCTCATCTCCTTGTGCTCGGGTTCGCCATTCCAGACACTTTACTAGCAATCTCCCTACTTGGAGCATCAGCACCTTTAACCTCCTGTTCCGTACAGGTTGCAATTTGTCCTGAGGATGAACGGGAAGACGGGGAACCAACGAGAGACTAGCTCTTGGTGTTGGGACAGGCACAGGTCACTCTATTTTCCCATCAGGAAGAAGAATTAACCACAGGCTCAGCCTGCCCCCCGGAACCAGAACAGGGCCTGAAGCCATCCTGCGCTTTTGCGGCCGGCTCCCAAAAAAGTGACTTGTAAAATGGAGCTTCAGGGCACTGCAATTCAAAAACCTGCAGAGTTATAAATGATAACTCCCGTCCACAAATATATTGAGGGAAGGCAAAGAAGAGGATTTGAAATCAAGGCAGAATTGCAGGAAACAGATTTCAGGAGGTAGATTCGAATCGCCTTTAAAGCACATGAAAAGCGGGAAAACGTTGACAATGATGCCCTTGGCCAAAAAGGGCGTATGCGTTTTTTCCTGAATACATTCAGGAAAAAACGCATATGCCCTTTTTGGCCATCCAAGTAACCTGGAAAGGCAAATCAGCGCTACAAAGAAGTCTCGCTTCCCATCGGTCAAAAGGGCCATGCTGAAAAAAGTGTCAAAACCAGAAATGCAGGACAGGCCATGGAGAAATGGGAGCCTTGCTACACTGATGGGCGGGATGTAAATTGCCAACAGCCACTCTGGAGAAGTGTACGGTGTGTCCTGAAACATCTAAAAAACACAGCTTAGAGAGCATAGGGCACTTCCACGCATGGGGGGATAAAGTGGGAAAATTGAAAATCAGCAAGACACAAGCACCCCAAAGTTTAGGGCTGCTCTGTTGACAAGGACCTCCACTTCCTTCCACCTTAAATATCCAAGGAAAGCGAAAAATGGATAAAAAAGTTGTGGTCCTTATGTACAATGGAATATCACTCAGCCATGAAATCAATGTCATAAGGCTAGTAGCAGCATGATGAGTGGATTTAGGTAAGACGATTCTAAGTGAAATAAGTCACACAGAAAAGGACACTTCTCATAAGGTGTCACTTATAGAGGGAATGTAAAAACCGTTACACTTGAACTGAATTACAAAACAGAACAGAGTCACACATGCAGAAAACACACTATGGCTGCTTAACGGGAAAGGTGAGGTGGGGTGATACATAAAACAAGAGTTTCAAATTAGCTCAGATACCGTTCCATAAACCCAATATGTAATAGACAAGACCTACATCTTGCTCAGAGAACTGGACTCAACACGCCCGATTCACCGCACAAGAATATATCTGACTAGTAATAATCTTAAAACCTATGTATTGATATCTCTCTGTTAGTGTGTCAAGTGGGTGTAAAGCGGCCTAAACACAGCCGTGAAAAGCAGCTAAACCCCATTATAAAAATAAATTACTTTTAAAAACCCATGAAACAAAGACAGGGAAAGAGAGAGAAATTCTTACACAATTCGTTCAGGGGCTGTGATGCAACCTGGATTGACCATATCTAGACCCACAGCTGGATGAGACATAAGGGTGGACACTCTTGGGGCTGAGAGGTTTGGTGAGGTTGGGTGAGCAAACGCAGACCCTTTAAAGTAATACTGCGTGCTACCCATCGCATGGGTCCCAAATCTCCAGGTTCAAGGGCATCTTCCTACATCGAAAACATGCATGAGAAACCCAGAAGATGGTACACCGTGTGATGGGGAAAGGTTTCTAAAACGCACCTCATTTCTCATCTCCTTGTGCTCGGGTTCGCCATTCCAGCCACTTTACTAGCAATCTCCCTACTTGGAGCATCAGCACCTTTAACCTCCTGTTCCGTACAGGTTGCAATTTGTCCTGAGGATGAACGGGAAGACGGGGAACCAATGAGAGACTAGCTCTTGGTGTTGGGACAGGCACAGGTCACTCTATTTTCCCATCAGGAAGAAGAATTAACCACAGGCTCAGCCTGCCCCCCGGAACCAGAACAGGGCCTGAAGCCATCCTGCGCTTTTGCGGCCGGCTCCCAAAAAAGCGACTTGTAAAATGGAGCTTCAGGGCACTGCAATTCACAGACCTGCAGAGATATAAATGATAACTCTCGTCCACAAATATATTGAGGGAAGGCAAAGAAGAGGATTTGAAATCAAGGCAGAATTGCAGGAAACAGATTTCAGGAGGTAGATTCGAATCGCCTTTAAAGCACATGAAAAGCGGCAAAACGTTGACAATGATGCCCTTGGCCAAAAAGGGCGTATGCGTTTTTTCCTGAATACATTCAGGAAAAAACGCATATGCCCTTTGTGGCCAACCAAGCAACCTGGAAAGGCAAATCAGCGCTACAAAGAAGTCTCGCTTCCCATCGGTCAAAAGGGCCATGCTGAAAAAAGTGTCAAAACCAGAAATGCAGGACAGGCCATGGAGAAATGGGAGCCTTGCTACACTGATGGGCGGGATGTAAATTGCCAACAGCCACTCTGGAGAAGTGTACGGTGTGTCCTGAAACATCTAAAAAACACAGCTTAGAGAGCGTAGGGCACTTCCACGCATGGGGGGATAAAGTGGGAAAATTGAAAATCAGCAAGACACAAGCACCCCAAAGTTTAGGGCTGCTCTGTTGACAAGGACCTCCACTTCCTTCCACCTTAAATATCCCAGGAAAGCGAAAAATGGATAAAAAAGTTGTGGTCCTTATGTACAATGGAATATCACTCAGCCATGAAATCAATGTCATAAGGCTAGTAGCAGCATGATGAGTGGATTTAGGTAAGACGATTCTAAGTGAAATAAGTCACACAGAAAAGGACACTTCTCATAAGGTGTCACTTATAGAGGGAATGTAAAAACCGTTACACTTGAACTGAATTACAAAACAGAACAGAGTCACACATGCAGAAAACACACTATGGCTGCTTAACGGGAAAGGTGAGGTGGGGTGATACATAAAACAAGAGTTTCAAATTAGCTCAGATACCGTTCCATAAACCCAATATGTAATAGACAAGACCTACTCCTTGCTCAGAGAACTGGACTCAACACGCCCGATTCACCGCACAAGAATATATCTGACTAGTAATAATCTTAAAACCTATGTATTGATATCTCTCTGTTAGTGTGTCAAGTGGGTGTAAAGCAGCCTAAACACAGCCGTGAAAAGCAGCTAAACCCCATTATAAAAATAAATTACTTTTAAAAACCCATGAAACAAAGACAGGGAAAGAGAGAGAAATTCTTACACAATTCGTTCAGGGGCTGTGATGCAACCTGGATTGACCATATCTAGACCCACAGCTGGATGAGACATAAGGGTGGACACTCTTGGGGCTGAGAGGTTTGGTGAGGTTGGGTGAGCAAACGCAGACCCTTTAAAGTAATACTGCGTGCTACCCATCGCATGGGTCCCAAATCTCCAGGTTCAAGGGCATCTTCCTACATCGAAAACATGCATGAGAAACCCAGAAGATGGTGCACCGTGTGATGGGGAAAGGTATCTAAAACGCACCTCATTTCTCATCTCCTTGTGCTGGGGTTCGCCATTCCAGCCACTTTACTAGCAATCTCCCTACTTGGAGCATCAGCACCTTTAACCTCCTGTTCCGTACAGGTTGCAATTTGTCCTGAGGATGAATGGGAAGACGGGGAACCAATGAGAGACTAGCTCTTGGTTTTGGGACAGGCACAGGTCACTCTATTTTCCCATCAGGAAGAAGAATTAACCACAGGCTCAGCCTGCCCCCCAGAACCAGAACAGGGCCTGAAGCCATCCTGCGCTTTTGCGGCCGGCTCCCAAAAAAGCGACTTGTAAAATGGAGCTTCAGGGCACTGCAATTCACAAACCTGCAGAGTTATAAATGATAACTCTCGTCCACAAATATATTGAGGGAAGGCAAAGAAGAGGATTTGAAATCAAGGCAGAATTGCAGGAAACAGATTTCAGGAGGTAGATTTGAATCGCCTTTAAAGCACATGAAAAGCGGCAAAACGTTGACAATGATGCCCTTGGCCAAAAAGGGCGTATGCGTTTTTTCCTGAATATATTCAGGAAAAAACGCATACGCCCTTTTTGGCCAACCAAGCAACCTGGAAAGGCAAATCAGCGCTACAAAGAAGTCTCGCTTCCCATCGGTCAAAAGGGCCATGCTGAAAAAAGTGTCAAAACCAGAAATGCAGGACAGGCCATGGAGAAATGGGAGCCTTGTTACACTGATGGGCGGGATGTAAATTGCCAACAGCCACTCTGGAGAAGTGTACGGTGTGTCCTGAAACATCTAAAAAACACAGCTTAGAGAGCATAGGGCACTTCCACGCATGGGGGGATAAAGCGGGAAAATTGAAAATCAGCAAGACACAAGCACCCCAAAGTTTAGGGCTGCTCTGTTGACAAGGACCTCCACTTCCTTCCACCTTAAATATCCCAGGAAAGCGAAAAATGGATAAAAAAGTTGTGGTCCTTATGTACAATGGAATATCACTCAGCCATGAAATCAATGTCATAAGGCTAGTAGCAGCATGATGAGTGGATTTAGGTAAGACGATTCTAAGTGAAATAAGTCACACAGAAAAGGACACTTCTCATAAGGTGTCACTTATAGAGGGAATGTAAAAACCGTTACACTTGAACTGAATTACAAAACAGAACAGAGTCACACATGCAGAAAACACACTATGGCTGCTTAAGGGGAAAGGTGAGGTGGGGTGATACATAAAACAAGAGTTTCAAATTAGCTCAGATACCGTTCCATAAACCCAATATGTAATAGACAAAACCTACTCCTTGCTCAGAGAACTGGACTCAACACGCCCGATTCACCGCACAAGAATATATCTGACCAGTAATAATCTTAAAACCTATGTATTGATATCTCTCTGTTAGTGTGTCAAGTGGGTGTAAAGCGGCATAAACACAGCCGTGAAAAGCAGCTAAACCCCATTATAAAAATAAATTACTTTTAAAAACCCATGAAACAAAGACAGGGAAAGAGAGAGAAATTCTTACACAATTCGTTCAGGGGCTGTGATGCAACCTGGATTGACCATATCTAGACCCACAGCTGGATGAGACATAAGGGTGGACACTCTTGGGGCTGAGAGGTTTGGTGAGGTTGGGTGAGCAAACGCAGACCCTTTAAAGTAATACTGCGTGCTACCCATCGCATGGGTCCCAAATCTCCAGGTTCAAGGGCATCTTCCTACATCGAAAACATGCATGAGAAACCCAGACGATGGTACACCGTGTGATGGGGAAAGGTTTCTAAAACGCACCTCATTTCTCATCTCCTTGTGCTCGGGTTCGCCATTCCAGCCACTTTACTAGCAATCTCCCTACTTGGAGCATCAGCACCTTTAACCTCCTGTTCCGTACAGGTTGCAATTTGTCCTGAGGATGAACGGGAAGACGGGGAACCAATGAGAGACTAGCTCTTGGTGTTGGGACAGGCACAGGTCACTCTATTTTCCCATCAGGAAGAAGAATTAACCACAGGCTCAGCCTGCCCCCCGGAACCAGAACAGGGCCTGAAGCCATCCTGCGCTTTTGCGGCCGGCTCCCAAAAAAGCGACTTGTAAAATGGAGCTTCAGGGCACTGCAATTCACAAACCTGCAGAGTTATAAATGATAACTCTCGTCCACAAATATATTGAGGGAAGGCAAAGAAGAGGATTTGAAATCAAGGCAGAATTGCAGGAAACAGATTTCAGGAGGTAGATTCGAATCGCCTTTAAAGCACATGAAAAGCGGCAAAACGTTGACAATGATGCCCTTGGCCAAAAAGGGCGTATGCGTTTTTTCCTGAATACATTCAGGAAAAAACGCATACGCCCTTTTTGGCCATCCAAGTAACCTGGAAAGGCAAATCAGCGCTACAAAGAAGTCTCGCTTCCCATCGGTCAAAAGGGCCATGCTGAAAAAAGTGTCAAAACCAGAAATGCAGGACAGGCCATGGAGAAATGGGAGCCTTGCTACACTGATGGGTGGGATGTAAATTGCCAACAGCCACTCTGGAGAAGTGTACGGTGTGTCCTGAAACATCTAAAAAACACAGCTTAGAGAGCATAGGGCACTTCCACGCATGGGGGGATAAAGTGGGAAAATTGAAAATCAGCAAGACACAAGCACCCCAAAGTTTAGGGCTGCTCTGTTGACAAGGACCTCCACTTCCTTCCACCTTAAATATCCCAGGAAAGCGAAAAATGGATAAAAAAGTTGTGGTCCTTATGTACAATGGAATATCACTCAGCCATGAAATCAATGTCATAAGGCTAGTAGCAGCATGATGAGTGGATTTAGGTAAGACGATTCTAAGTGAAATAAGTCACACAGAAAAGGACACTTCTCATAAGGTGTCACTTATAGAGGGAATGTAAAAACCGTTACACTTGAACTGAATTACAAAACAGAACAGAGTCACACATGCAGAAAACACACTATGGCTGCTTAACGGGAAAGGTGAGGTGGGGTGATACATAAAACAAGAGTTTCAAATTAGCTCAGATACCGTTCCATAAACCCAATATGTAATAGACAAGACGTACTCCTTGCTCAGAGAACTGGACTCAACACGCCCGATTCACCGCACAAGAATATATCTGACCAGTAATAATCTTAAAACCTATGTATTGATATCTCTCTGTTAGTGTGTCAAGTGGGTGTAAAGCGGCCTAAACACAGCCGTGAAAAGCAGCTAAACCCCATTATAAAAATAAATTACTTTTAAAAACCCATGAAACAAAGACAGGGAAAGAGAGAGAAATTCTTACACAATTCGTTCAGGGGCTGTGATGCAACCTGGATTGACCATATCTAGACCCACAGCTGGATGAGACATAAGGGTGGACACTCTTGGGGCTGAGAGGTTTGGTGAGGTTGGGTGAGCAAACGCAGACCCTTTAAAGTAATACTGCGTGCTACCCATCGCATGGGTCCCAAATCTCCAGGTTCAAGGGCATCTTCCTACATCGAAAACATGCATGAGAAACCCAGACGATGGTACACCGTGTGATGGGGAAAGGTTTCTAAAACGCACCTCATTTCTCATCTCCTTGTGCTCGGGTTCGCCATTCCAGCCACTTTACTAGCAATCTCCCTACTTGGAGCATCAGCACCTTTAACCTCCTGTTCCGTACAGGTTGCAATTTGTCCTGAGGATGAACGGGAAGACGGGGAACCAATGAGAGACTAGCTCTTGGTGTTGGGACAGGCACAGGTCACTCTATTTTCCCATCAGGAAGAAGAATTAACCACAGGCTCAGCCTGCCCCCCGGAACCAGAACAGGGCCTGAAGCCATCCTGCGCTTTTGCGGCCGGCTCCCAAAAAAGCGACTTGTAAAATGGAGCTTCAGGGCACTGCAATTCACAGACCTGCAGAGTTATAAATGATAACTCTCGTCCACAAATATATTGAGGGAAGGCAAAGAAGAGGATTTGAAATCAAGGCAGAATTGCAGGAAACAGATTTCAGGAGGTAGATTCGAATCGCCTTTAAAGCACATGAAAAGCGGGAAAACGTTGACAATGATGCCCTTGGCCAAAAAGGGCGTATGCGTTTTTTCCTGAATACCTTCAGGAAAAAACGCATACGCCCTTTTTGGCCATCCAAGCAACCTGGAAAGGCAAATCAGCGCTACAAAGAAGTCTCGTTTCCCATCGGTCAAAAGGGCCATGCTGAAAAAAGTGTCAAAACCAGAAATACAGGACAGGCCATGGAGAAATGGGAGCCTTGCTACACTGATGGGCGGGATGTAAATTGCCAACAGCCACTCTGGAGAAGTGTACGGTGTGTCCTGAAACATCTAAAAAACACAGCTTAGAGAGCATAGGGCACTTCCACGCATGGGGGGATAAAGTGGGAAAATTGAAAATCAGCAAGACACAAGCACCCCAAAGTTTAGGGCTGCTCTGTTGACAAGGACCTCCACTTCATTCCACCTTAAATATCCCAGGAAAGCGAAAAATGGATAAAAAAGTTGTGGTCCTTATGTACAATGGAATATCACTCAGCCATGAAATCAATGTCATAAGGCTAGTAGCAGCATGATGAGTGGATTTAGGTAAGACGATTCTAAGTGAAATAAGTCACACAGAAAAGGACACTTCTCATAAGGTGTCACTTATAGAGGGAATGTAAAAACCGTTACACTTGAACTGAATTACAAAACAGAACAGAGTCACACATGCAGAAAACACACTATGGCTGCTTAACGGGAAAGGTGAGGTGGGGTGATACATAAAACAAGAGTTTCAAATTAGCTCAGATACCGTTCCATAAACCCAATATGTAATAGACAAGACCTACATCTTGCTCAGAGAACTGGACTCAACACGCCCGATTCACCGCACAAGAATATATCTGACTAGTAATAATCTTAAAACCTATGTATTGATATCTCTCTGTTAGTGTGTCAAGTGGGTGTAAAGCGGCCTAAACACAGCCGTGAAAAGCAGCTAAACCCCATTATAAAAATAAATTACTTTTAAAAACCCATGAAACAAAGACAGGGAAAGAGAGAGAAATTCTTACACAATTCGTTCAGGGGCTGTGATGCAACCTGGATTGACCATATCTAGACCCACAGCTGGATGAGACATAAGGGTGGACACTCTTGGGGCTGAGAGGTTTGGTGAGGTTGGGTGAGCAAACGCAGACCCTTTAAAGTAATACTGCGTGCTACCCATCACATGGGTCCCAAATCTCCAGGTTCAAGGGCATCTTCCTACATCGAAAACATGCATGAGAAACCCAGAAGATGGTACACCGTGTGATGGGGAAAGGTTTCTAAAACGCACCTCATTTCTCATCTCCTTGTGCTCGGGTTCGCCATTCCAGCCACTTTACTAGCAATCTCCCTACTTGGAGCATCAGCACCTTTAACCTCCTGTTCCGTACAGGTTGCAATTTGTCCTGAGGATGAACGGGAAGACGGGGAACCAATGAGAGACTAGCTCTTGGTGTTGGGACAGGCACAGGTCACTCTATTTTCCCATCAGGAAGAAGAATTAACCACAGGCTCAGCCTGCCCCCCGGAACCAGAACAGGGCCTGAAGCCATCCTGCGCTTTTGCGGCCGGCTCCCAAAAAAGCGACTTGTAAAATGGAGCTTCAGGGCACTGCAATTCACAGACCTGCAGAGATATAAATGATAACTCTCGTCCACAAATATATTGAGGGAAGGCAAAGAAGAGGATTTGAAATCAAGGCAGAATTGCAGGAAACAGATTTCAGGAGGTAGATTCGAATCGCCTTTAAAGCACATGAAAAGCGGCAAAACGTTGACAATGATGCCCTTGGCCAAAAAGGGCGTATGCGTTTTTTCCTGAATACATTCAGGAAAAAACGCATATGCCCTTTGTGGCCAACCAAGCAACCTGGAAAGGCAAATCAGCGCTACAAAGAAGTCTCGCTTCCCATCGGTCAAAAGGGCCATGCTGAAAAAAGTGTCAAAACCAGAAATGCAGGACAGGCCATGGAGAAATGGGAGCCTTGTTACACTGATGGGCGGGATGTAAATTGCCAACAGCCACTCTGGAGAAGTGTACGGTGTGTCCTGAAACATCTAAAAAACACAGCTTAGAGAGCATAGGGCACTTCCACGCATGGGGGGATAAAGCGGGAAAATTGAAAATCAGCAAGACACAAGCACCCCAAAGTTTAGGGCTGCTCTGTTGACAAGGACCTCCACTTCCTTCCACCTTAAATATCCCAGGAAAGCGAAAAATGGATAAAAAAGTTGTGGTCCTTATGTACAATGGAATATCACTCAGCCATGAAATCAATGTCATAAGGCTAGTAGCAGCATGATGAGTGGATTTAGGTAAGACGATTCTAAGTGAAATAAGTCACACAGAAAAGGACACTTCTCATAAGGTGTCACTTATAGAGGGAATGTAAAAACCGTTACACTTGAACTGAATTACAAAACAGAACAGAGTCACACATGCAGAAAACACACTATGGCTGCTTAAGGGGAAAGGTGAGGTGGGGTGATACATAAAACAAGAGTTTCAAATTAGCTCAGATACCGTTCCATAAACCCAATATGTAATAGACAAAACCTACTCCTTGCTCAGAGAACTGGACTCAACACGCCCGATTCACCGCACAAGAATATATCTGACCAGTAATAATCTTAAAACCTATGTATTGATATCTCTCTGTTAGTGTGTCAAGTGGGTGTAAAGCGGCCTAAACACAGCCGTGAAAAGCAGCTAAACCCCATTATAAAAATAAATTACTTTTAAAAACCCATGAAACAAAGACAGGGAAAGAGAGAGAAATTCTTACACAATTCGTTCAGGGGCTGTGATGCAACCTGGATTGACCATATCTAGACCCACAGCTGGATGAGACATAAGGGTGGACACTCTTGGGGCTGAGAGGTTTGGTGAGGTTGGGTGAGCAAACGCAGACCCTTTAAAGTAATACTGCGTGCTACCCATCGCATGGGTCCCAAATCTCCAGGTTCAAGGGCATCTTCCTACATCGAAAACATGCATGAGAAACCCAGACGATGGTACACCGTGTGATGGGGAAAGGTTTCTAAAACGCACCTCATTTCTCATCTCCTTGTGCTCGGGTTCGCCATTCCAGCCACTTTACTAGCAATCTCCCTACTTGGAGCATCAGCACCTTTAACCTCCTGTTCCGTACAGGTTGCAATTTGTCCTGAGGATGAACGGGAAGACGGGGAACCAATGAGAGACTAGCTCTTGGTGTTGGGACAGGCACAGGTCACTCAATTTTCCCATCAGGAAGAAGAATTAACCACAGGCTCAGCCTGCCCCCCGGAACCAGAACAGGGCCTGAAGCCATCCTGCGCTTTTGCGGCCGGCTCCCAAAAAAGCGACTTGTAAAATGGAGCTTCAGGGCACTGCAATTCACAAACCTGCAGAGTTATAAATGATAACTCTCGTCCACAAATATATTGAGGGAAGGCAAAGAAGAGGATTTGAAATCAAGGCAGAATTGCAGGAAACAGATTTCAGGAGGTAGATTCGAATCGCCTTTAAAGCACATGAAAAGCGGCAAAACGTTGACAATGATGCCCTTGGCCAAAAAGGGCGTATGCGTTTTTTCCTGAATACATTCAGGAAAAAACGCATACGCCCTTTTTGGCCATCCAAGTAACCTGGAAAGGCAAATCAGCGCTACAAAGAAGTCTCGCTTCCCATCGGTCAAAAGGGCCATGCTGAAAAAAGTGTCAAAACCAGAAATGCAGGACAGGCCATGGAGAAATGGGAGCCTTGCTACACTGATGGGCGGGATGTAAATTGCCAACAGCCACTCTGGAGAAGTGTACGGTGTGTCCTGAAACATCTAAAAAACACAGCTTAGAGAGCATAGGGCACTTCCACGCATGGGGGGATAAAGTGGGAAAATTGAAAATCAGCAAGACACAAGCACCCCAAAGTTTAGGGCTGCTCTGTTGACAAGGACCTCCACTTCATTCCACCTTAAATATCCCAGGAAAGCGAAAAATGGATAAAAAAGTTGTGGTCCTTATGTACAATGGAATATCACTCAGCCATGAAATCAATGTCATAAGGCTAGTAGCAGCATGATGAGTGGATTTAGGTAAGACGATTCTAAGTGAAATAAGTCACACAGAAAAGGACACTTCTCATAAGGTGTCACTTATAGAGGGAATGTAAAAACCGTTACACTTGAACTGAATTACAAAACAGAACAGAGTCACACATGCAGAAAACACACTATGGCTGCTTAACGGGAAAGGTGAGGTGGGGTGATACATAAAACAAGAGTTTCAAATTAGCTCAGATACCGTTCCATAAACCCAATATGTAATAGACAAGACCTACTCCTTGCTCAGAGAACTGGACTCAACACGCCCGATTCACCGCACAAGAATATATCTGACTAGTAATAATCTTAAAACCTATGTATTGATATCTCTCTGTTAGTGTGTCAAGTGGGTGTAAAGCGGCCTAAACACAGCCGTGAAAAGCAGCTAAACCCCATTATAAAAATAAATTACTTTTAAAAACCCATGAAACAAAGACAGGGAAAGAGAGAGAAATTCTTACACAATTCGTTCAGGGGCTGTGATGCAACCTGGATTGACCATATCTAGACCCACAGCTGGATGAGACATAAGGGTGGACACTCTTGGGGCTGAGAGGTTTGGTGAGGTTGGGTGAGGAAACGCAGACCCTTTAAAGTAATACTGCGTGCTACCCATCGCATGGGTCCCAAATCTCCAGGTTCAAGGGCATCTTCCTACATCGAAAACATGCATGAGAAACCCAGAAGATGGTACACCGTGTGATGGGGAAAGGTTTCTAAAACGCACCTCATTTCTCATCTCCTTGTGCTCGGGTTCGCCATTCCAGCCACTTTACTAGCAATCTCCCTACTTGGAGCATCAGCACCTTTAACCTCCTGTTCCGTACAGGTTGCAATTTGTCCTGAGGATGAACGGGAAGACGGGGAACCAATGAGAGACTAGCTCTTGGTGTTGGGACAGGCACAGGTCACTCTATTTTCCCATCAGGAAGAAGAATTAACCACAGGCTCAGCCTGCACCCTGGAACCAGAACAGGGCCTGAAGCCATCCTGCGCTTTTGCGGCCGGCTCCCAAAAAAGCGACTTGTAAAATGGAGCTTCAGGGCACTGCAATTCACAAACCTGCAGAGTTATAAATGATAACTCTCGTCCACAAATATATTGAGGGAAGGCAAAGAAGAGGATTTGAAATCAAGGCAGAATTGCAGGAAACAGATTTCAGGAGGTAGATTCGAATCGCCTTTAAAGCACATGAAAAGCGGCAAAACGTTGACAATGATGCCCTTGGCCAAAAAGGGCGTATGCGTTTTTTCCTGAATATATTCAGGAAAAAACGCATACGCCCTTTTTGGCCAACCAAGCAACCTGGAAAGGCAAAGCAGCGCTACAAAGAAGTCTCGCTTCCCATCGGTCAAAAGGGCCATGCTGAAAAAAGTGTCAAAACCAGAAATGCAGGACAGGCCATGGAGAAATGGGAGCCTTGCTACACTGATGGGCGGGATGTAAATTGCCAACAGCCACTCTGGAGAAGTGTACGGTGTGTCCTGAAACATCTAAAAAACACAGCTTAGAGAGCATAGGGCACTTCCACGCATGGGGGGATAAAGCGGGAAAATTGAAAATCAGCAAGACACAAGCACCCCAAAGTTTAGGGCTGCTCTGTTGACAAGGACCTCCACTTCCTTCCACCTTAAATATCCCAGGAAAGCGAAAAATGGATAAAAAAGTTGTGGTCCTTATGTACAATGGAATATCACTCAGCCATGAAATCAATGTCATAAGGCTAGTAGCAGCATGATGAGTGGATTTAGGTAAGACGATTCTAAGTGAAATAAGTCACACAGAAAAGGACACTTCTCATAAGGTGTCACTTATAGAGGGAATGTAAAAACCGTTACACTTGAACTGAATTACAAAACAGAACAGAGTCACACATGCAGAAAACACACTATGGCTGCTTAACGGGAAAGGTGAGGTGGGGTGATACATAAAACAAGAGTTTCAAATTAGCTCAGATACCGTTCCATAAACCCAATATGTAATAGACAAGACCTACTCCTTGCTCAGAGAACTGGACTCAACACGCCCGATTCACCGCACAAGAATATATCTGACCAGTAATAATCTTAAAACCTATGTATTGATATCTCTCTGTTAGTGTGTCAAGTGGGTGTAAAGCGGCCTAAACACAGCCGTGAAAAGCAGCTAAACCCCATTATAAAAATAAATTACTTTTAAAAACCCATGAAACAAAGACAGGGAAAGAGAGAGAAATTCTTACACAATTCGTTCAGGGGCTGTGATGCAACCTGGATTGACCATATCTAGACCCACAGCTGGATGAGACATAAGGGTGGACACTCTTGGGGCTGAGAGGTTTGGTGAGGTTGGGTGAGCAAACGCAGACCCTTTAAAGTAATACTGCGTGCTACCCATCGCATGGGTCCCAAATCTCCAGGTTCAAGGGCATCTTCCTACATCGAAAACATGCATGAGAAACCCAGACGATGGTACACCGTGTGATGGGGAAAGGTTTCTAAAACGCACCTCATTTCTCATCTCCTTGTGCTCGGGTTCGCCATTCCAGCCACTTTACTAGCAATCTCCCTACTTGGAGCATCAGCACCTTTAACCTCCTGTTCCGTACAGGTTGCAATTTGTCCTGAGGATGAACGGGAAGACGGGGAACCAATGAGAGACTAGCTCTTGGTGTTGGGACAGGCACAGGTCACTCTATTTTCCCATCAGGAAGAAGAATTAACCACAGGCTCAGCCTGCCCCCCGGAACCAGAACAGGGCCTGAAGCCATCCTGCGCTTTTGCGGCCGGCTCCCAAAAAAGCGACTTGTAAAATGGAGCTTCAGGGCACTGCAATTCACAGACCTGCAGAGTTATAAATGATAACTCTCGTCCACAAATATATTGAGGGAAGGCAAAGAAGAGGATTTGAAATCAAGGCAGAATTGCAGGAAACAGATTTCAGGAGGTAGATTCGAATCGCCTTTAAAGCACATGAAAAGCGGGAAAACGTTGACAATGATGCCCTTGGCCAAAAAGGGCGTATGCGTTTTTTCCTGAATATATTCAGGAAAAAACGCATACGCCCTTTTTGGCCAACCAAGCAACCTGGAAAGGCAAAGCAGCGCTACAAAGAAGTCTCGCTTCCCATCGGTCAAAAGGGCCATGCTGAAAAAAGTGTCAAAACCAGAAATGCAGGACAGGCCATGGAGAAATGGGAGCCTTGCTACACTGATGGGCGGGATGTAAATTGCCAACAGCCACTCTGGAGAAGTGTACGGTGTGTCCTGAAACATCTAAAAAACACAGCTTAGAGAGCATAGGGCACTTCCACGCATGGGGGGATAAAGCGGGAAAATTGAAAATCAGCAAGACACAAGCACCCCAAAGTTTAGGGCTGCTCTGTTGACAAGGACCTCCACTTCCTTCCACCTTAAATATCCCAGGAAAGCGAAAAATGGATAAAAAAGTTGTGGTCCTTATGTACAATGGAATATCACTCAGCCATGAAATCAATGTCATAAGGCTAGTAGCAGCATGATGAGTGGATTTAGGTAAGACGATTCTAAGTGAAATAAGTCACACAGAAAAGGACACTTCTCATAAGGTGTCACTTATAGAGGGAATGTAAAAACCGTTACACTTGAACTGAATTACAAAACAGAACAGAGTCACACATGCAGAAAACACACTATGGCTGCTTAAGGGGAAAGGTGAGGTGGGGTGATACATAAAACAAGAGTTTCAAATTAGCTCAGATACCGTTCCATAAACCCAATATGTAATAGACAAAACCTACTCCTTGCTCAGAGAACTGGACTCAACACGCCCGATTCACCGCACAAGAATATATCTGACCAGTAATAATCTTAAAACCTATGTATTGATATCTCTCTGTTAGTGTGTCAAGTGGGTGTAAAGCGGCCTAAACACAGCCGTGAAAAGCAGCTAAACCCCATTATAAAAATAAATTACTTTTAAAAACCCATGAAACAAAGACAGGGAAAGAGAGAGAAATTCTTACACAATTCGTTCAGGGGCTGTGATGCAACCTGGATTGACCATATCTAGACCCACAGCTGGATGAGACATAAGGGTGGACACTCTTGGGGCTGAGAGGTTTGGTGAGGTTGGGTGAGCAAACGCAGACCCTTTAAAGTAATACTGCGTGCTACCCATCGCATGGGTCCCAAATCTCCAGGTTCAAGGGCATCTTCCTACATCGAAAACATGCATGAGAAACCCAGACGATGGTACACCGTGTGATGGGGAAAGGTTTCTAAAACGCACCTCATTTCTCATCTCCTTGTGCTCGGGTTCGCCATTCCAGCCACTTTACTAGCAATCTCCCTACTTGGAGCATCAGCACCTTTAACCTCCTGTTCCGTACAGGTTGCAATTTGTCCTGAGGATGAACGGGAAGACGGGGAACCAATGAGAGACTAGCTCTTGGTGTTGGGACAGGCACAGGTCACTCTATTTTCCCATCAGGAAGAAGAATTAACCACAGGCTCAGCCTGCACCCTGGAACCAGAACAGGGCCTGAAGCCATCCTGCGCTTTTGCGGCCGGCTCCCAAAAAAGCGACTTGTAAAATGGAGCTTCAGGGCACTGCAATTCACAAACCTGCAGAGTTATAAATGATAACTCTCGTCCACAAATATATTGAGGGAAGGCAAAGAAGAGGATTTGAAATCAAGGCAGAATTGCAGGAAACAGATTTCAGGAGGTAGATTCGAATCGCCTTTAAAGCACATGAAAAGCGGCAAAACGTTGACAATGATGCCCTTGGCCAAAAAGGGCGTATGCGTTTTTTCCTGAATATATTCAGGAAAAAACGCATACGCCCTTTTTGGCCAACCAAGCAACCTGGAAAGGCAAAGCAGCGCTACAAAGAAGTCTCGCTTCCCATCGGTCAAAAGGGCCATGCTGAAAAAAGTGTCAAAACCAGAAATGCAGGACAGGCCATGGAGAAATGGGAGCCTTGCTACACTGATGGGCGGGATGTAAATTGCCAACAGCCACTCTGGAGAAGTGTACGGTGTGTCCTGAAACATCTAAAAAACACAGCTTAGAGAGCATAGGGCACTTCCACGCATGGGGGGATAAAGCGGGAAAATTGAAAATCAGCAAGACACAAGCACCCCAAAGTTTAGGGCTGCTCTGTTGACAAGGACCTCCACTTCCTTCCACCTTAAATATCCCAGGAAAGCGAAAAATGGATAAAAAAGTTGTGGTCCTTATGTACAATGGAATATCACTCAGTCATGAAATCAATGTCATAAGGCTAGTAGCAGCATGATGAGTGGATTTAGGTAAGACGATTCTAAGTGAAATAAGTCACACAGAAAAGGACACTTCTCATAAGGTGTCACTTATAGAGGGAATGTAAAAACCGTTACACTTGAACTGAATTACAAAACAGAACAGAGTCACACATGCAGAAAACACACTATGGCTGCTTAACGGGAAAGGTGAGGTGGGGTGATACATAAAACAAGAGTTTCAAATTAGCTCAGATACCGTTCCATAAACCCAATATGTAATAGACAAGACCTACTCCTTGTTCAGAGAACTGGACTCAACACGCCCGATTCACCGCACAAGAATATATCTGACCAGTAATAATCTTAAAACCTATGTATTGATATCTCTCTGTTAGTGTGTCAAGTGGGTGTAAAGCGGCCTAAACACAGCCGTGAAAAGCAGCTAAACCCCATTATAAAAATAAATTACTTTTAAAAACCCATGAAACAAAGACAGGGAAAGAGAGAGAAATTCTTACACAATTCGTTCAGGGGCTGTGATGCAACCTGGATTGACAATATCTAGACCCACAGCTGGATGAGACATAAGGGTGGACACTCTTGGGGCTGAGAGGTTTGGTGAGGTTGGGTGAGCAAACGCAGACCCTTTAAAGTAATACTGCGTGCTACCCATCGCATGGGTCCCAAATCTCCAGGTTCAAGGGCATCTTCCTACATCGAAAACATGCATGAGAAACCCAGAAGATGGTACACCGTGTGATGGGGAAAGGTTTCTAAAACGCACCTCATTTCTCATCTCCTTGTGCTCGGGTTCGCCATTCCAGCCACTTTACTAGCAATCTCCCTACTTGGAGCATCAGCACCTTTAACCTCCTGTTCCGTACAGGTTGCAATTTGTCCTGAGGATGAACGGGAAGACGGGGAACCAATGAGAGACTAGCTCTTGGTGTTGGGACAGGCACAGGTCACTCTATTTTCCCATCAGGAAGAAGAATTAACCACAGGCTCAGCCTGCCCCCCGGAACCAGAACAGGGCCTGAAGCCATCCTGCGCTTTTGCGGCCGGCTCCCAAAAAAGCGACTTGTAAAATGGAGCTTCAGGGCACTGCAATTCACAGACCTGCAGAGTTATAAATGATAACTCTCGTCCACAAATATATTGAGGGAAGGCAAAGAAGAGGATTTGAAATCAAGGCAGAATTGCAGGAAACAGATTTCAGGAGGTAGATTCGAATCGCCTTTAAAGCACATGAAAAGCGGGAAAACGTTGACAATGATGCCCTTGGCCAAAAAGGGCGTATGCGTTTTTTCCTGAATACCTTCAGGAAAAAACGCATACGCCCTTTTTGGCCATCCAAGCAACCTGGAAAGGCAAATCAGCGCTACAAAGAAGTCTCGCTTCCCATCGGTCAAAAGGGCCATGCTGAAAAAAGTGTCAAAACCAGAAATACAGGACAGGCCATGGAGAAATGGGAGCCTTGCTACACTGATGGGCGGGATGTAAATTGCCAACAGCCACTCTGGAGAAGTGTACGGTGTGTCCTGAAACATCTAAAAAACACAGCTTAGAGAGCATAGGGCACTTCCACGCATGGGGGGATAAAGTGGGAAAATTGAAAATCAGCAAGACACAAGCACCCCAAAGTTTAGGGCTGCTCTGTTGACAAGGACCTCCACTTCATTCCACCTTAAATATCCCAGGAAAGCGAAAAATGGATAAAAAAGTTGTGGTCCTTATGTACAATGGAATATCACTCAGCCATGAAATCAATGTCATAAGGCTAGTAGCAGCATGATGAGTGGATTTAGGTAAGACGATTCTAAGTGAAATAAGTCACACAGAAAAGGACACTTCTCATAAGGTGTCACTTATAGAGGGAATGTAAAAACCGTTACACTTGAACTGAATTACAAAACAGAACAGAGTCACACATGCAGAAAACACACTATGGCTGCTTAACGGGAAAGGTGAGGTGGGGTGATACATAAAACAAGAGTTTCAAATTAGCTCAGATACCGTTCCATAAACCCAATATGTAATAGACAAGACCTACATCTTGCTCAGAGAACTGGACTCAACACGCCCGATTCACCGCACAAGAATATATCTGACTAGTAATAATCTTAAAACCTATGTATTGATATCTCTCTGTTAGTGTGTCAAGTGGGTGTAAAGCGGCCTAAACACAGCCGTGAAAAGCAGCTAAACCCCATTATAAAAATAAATTACTTTTAAAAACCCATGAAACAAAGACAGGGAAAGAGAGAGAAATTCTTACACAATTCGTTCAGGGGCTGTGATGCAACCTGGATTGACCATATCTAGACCCACAGCTGGATGAGACATAAGGGTGGACACTCTTGGGGCTGAGAGGTTTGGTGAGGTTGGGTGAGCAAACGCAGACCCTTTAAAGTAATACTGCGTGCTACCCATCGCATGGGTCCCAAATCTCCAGGTTCAAGGGCATCTTCCTACATCGAAAACATGCATGAGAAACCCAGAAGATGGTACACCGTGTGATGGGGAAAGGTTTCTAAAACGCACCTCATTTCTCATCTCCTTGTGCTCGGGTTCGCCATTCCAGCCACTTTACTAGCAATCTCCCTACTTGGAGCATCAGCACCTTTAACCTCCTGTTCCGTACAGGTTGCAATTTGTCCTGAGGATGAACGGGAAGACGGGGAACCAATGAGAGACTAGCTCTTGGTGTTGGGACAGGCACAGGTCACTCTATTTTCCCATCAGGAAGAAGAATTAACCACAGGCTCAGCCTGCCCCCCGGAACCAGAACAGGGCCTGAAGCCATCCTGCGCTTTTGCGGCCGGCTCCCAAAAAAGCGACTTGTAAAATGGAGCTTCAGGGCACTGCAATTCACAGACCTGCAGAGATATAAATGATAACTCTCGTCCACAAATATATTGAGGGAAGGCAAAGAAGAGGATTTGAAATCAAGGCAGAATTGCAGGAAACAGATTTCAGGAGGTAGATTCGAATCGCCTTTAAAGCACATGAAAAGCGGCAAAACGTTGACAATGATGCCCTTGGCCAAAAAGGGCGTATGCGTTTTTTCCTGAATACATTCAGGAAAAAACGCATATGCCCTTTGTGGCCAACCAAGCAACCTGGAAAGGCAAATCAGCGCTACAAAGAAGTCTCGCTTCCCATCGGTCAAAAGGGCCATGCTGAAAAAAGTGTCAAAACCAGAAATGCAGGACAGGCCATGGAGAAATGGGAGCCTTGTTACACTGATGGGCGGGATGTAAATTGCCAACAGCCACTCTGGAGAAGTGTACGGTGTGTCCTGAAACATCTAAAAAACACAGCTTAGAGAGCATAGGGCACTTCCACGCATGGGGGGATAAAGCGGGAAAATTGAAAATCAGCAAGACACAAGCACCCCAAAGTTTAGGGCTGCTCTGTTGACAAGGACCTCCACTTCCTTCCACCTTAAATATCCCAGGAAAGCGAAAAATGGATAAAAAAGTTGTGGTCCTTATGTACAATGGAATATCACTCAGCCATGAAATCAATGTCATAAGGCTAGTAGCAGCATGATGAGTGGATTTAGGTAAGACGATTCTAAGTGAAATAAGTCACACAGAAAAGGACACTTCTCATAAGGTGTCACTTATAGAGGGAATGTAAAAACCGTTACACTTGAACTGAATTACAAAACAGAACAGAGTCACACATGCAGAAAACACACTATGGCTGCTTAAGGGGAAAGGTGAGGTGGGGTGATACATAAAACAAGAGTTTCAAATTAGCTCAGATACCGTTCCATAAACCCAATATGTAATAGACAAGACCTACTCCTTGATCAGAGAACTGGACTCAACACGCCCGATTCACCGCACAAGAATATATCTGACCAGTAATAATCTTAAAACCTATGTATTGATATCTCTCTGTTAGTGTGTCAAGTGGGTGTAAAGCGGCCTAAACACAGCCGTGAAAAGCAGCTAAACCCCATTATAAAAATAAATTACTTTTAAAAACCCATGAAACAAAGACAGGGAAAGAGAGAGAAATTCTTACACAATTCGTTCAGGGGCTGTGATGCAACCTGGATTGACCATATCTAGACCCACAGCTGGATGAGACATAAGGGTGGACACTCTTGGGGCTGAGAGGTTTGGTGAGGTTGGGTGAGCAAACGCAGACCCTTTAAAATAATACTGCGTGCTACCCATCGCATGGGTCCCAAATCTCCGGGTTCAAGGGCATCTTCCTACATCGAAAACATGCATGAGAAACCCAGAAGATGGTACACCGTGTGATGGGGAAAGGTTTCTAAAACGCACCTCATTTCTCATCTCCTTGTGCTCGGGTTCGCCATTCCAGCCACTTTACTAGCAATCTCCCTACTTGGAGCATCAGCACCTTTAACCTCCTGTTCCGTACAGGTTGCAATTTGTCCTGAGGATGAACGGGAAGACGGGGAACCAATGAGAGACTAGCTCTTGGTGTTGGGACAGGCACAGGTCACTCTATTTTCCCATCAGGAAGAAGAATTAACCACAGGCTCAGCCTGCCCCCCGGAACCAGAACAGGGCCTGAAGCCATCCTGCGCTTTTGCGGCCGGCTCCCAAAAAAGCGACTTGTAAAATGGAGCTTCAGGGCACTGCAATTCACAAACCTGCAGAGTTATAAATGATAACTCTCGTCCACAAATATATTGAGGGAAGGCAAAGAAGTGGATTTGAAATCAAGGCAGAATTGCAGGAAACAGATTTCAGGAGGTAGATTCGAATCGCCTTTAAAGCACATGAAAAGCGGCAAAACGTTGACAATGATGCCCTTGGCCAAAAAGGGCGTATGCGTTTTTTCCTGAATACATTCAGGAAAAAACGCATACGCCCTTTTTGGCCATCCAAGTAACCTGGAAAGGCAAATCAGCGCTAGAAAGAAGTCTCGTTTCCCATCGGTCAAAAGGGCCATGCTGAAAAAAGTGTCAAAACCAGAAATGCAGGACAGGCCATGGAGAAATAGGAGCCTTGCTACACTGATGGGCGGGATGTAAATTGCCAACAGCCACTCTGGAGAAGTGTACGGTGTGTCCTGAAACATCTAAAAAACACAGCTTAGAGAGCATAGGGCACTTCCACGCATGGGGGGATAAAGTGGGAAAATTGAAAATCAGCAAGACACAAGCACCCCAAAGTTTAGGGCTGCTCTGTTGACAAGGACCTCCACTTCCTTCCACCTTAAATATCCCAGGAAAGCGAAAAATGGATAAAAAAGTTGTGGTCCTTATGTACAATGGAATATCACTCAGCCATGAAATCAATGTCATAAGGCTAGTAGCAGCATGATGAGTGGATTTAGGTAAGACGATTCTAAGTGAAATAAGTCACACAGAAAAGGACACTTCTCATAAGGTGTCACTTATAGAGGGAATGTAAAAACCGTTACACTTGAACTGAATTACAAAACAGAACAGAGTCACACATGCAGAAAACACACTATGGCTGCTTAACGGGAAAGGTGAGGTGGGGTGATACATAAAACAAGAGTTTCAAATTAGCTCAGATACCGTTCCATAAACCCAATATGTAATAGACAAGACCTACTCCTTGCTCAGAGAACTGGACTCAACACGCCCGATTCACCGCACAAGAATATATCTGACTAGTAATAATCTTAAAACCTATGTATTGATATCTCTCTGTTAGTGTGTCAAGTGGGTGTAAAGCGGCATAAACACAGCCGTGAAAAGCAGCTAAACCCCATTATAAAAATAAATTACTTTTAAAAACCCATGAAACAAAGACAGGGAAAGAGAGAGAAATTCTTACACAATTCGTTCAGGGGCTGGGATGCAACCTGGATTGACCATATCTAGACCCACAGCTGGATGAGACATAAGGGTGGACACTCTTGGGGCTGAGAGGTTTGGTGAGGTTGGGTGAGCAAACGCAGACCCTTTAAAGTAATACTGCGTGCTACCCATCGCATGGGTCCCAAATCTCCAGGTTCAAGGGCATCTTCCTACATCGAAAACATGCATGAGAAACCCAGAAGATGGTACACCGTGTGATGGGGAAAGGTTTCTAAAACGCACCTCATTTCTCATCTCCTTGTGCTCGGGTTCGCCATTCCAGCCACTTTACTAGCAATCTCCCTACTTGGAGCATCAGCACCTTTAACCTCCTGTTCCGTACAGGTTGCAATTTGTCCTGAGGATGAACGGGAAGACGGGGAACCAATGAGAGACTAGCTCTTGGTGTTGGGACAGGCACAGGTCACTCTATTTTCCCATCAGGAAGAAGAATTAACCACAGGCTCAGCCTGCCCCCCGGAACCAGAACAGGGCCTGAAGCCATCCTGCGCTTTTGTGGCCGGCTCCCAAAAAAGCGACTTGTAAAATGGAGCTTCAGGGCACTGCAATTCACAGACCTGCAGAGTTATAAATGATAACTCTCGTCCACAAATATATTGAGGGAAGGCAAAGAAGAGGATTTGAAATCAAGGCAGAATTGCAGGAAACAGATTTCAGGAGGTAGATTCGAATCGCCTTTAAAGCACATGAAAAGCGGCAAAACGTTGACAATGATGCCCTTGGCCAAAAAGGGCGTATGCGTTTTTTTCTGAATACATTCAGGAAAAAACGCATACGCCCTTTTTGGCCATCCAAGTAACCTGGAAAGGCAAATCAGCGCTACAAAGAAGTCTCGTTTCCCATCGGTCAAAAGGGCCATGCTGAAAAAAGTGTCAAAACCAGAAACGCAGGACAGGCCATGGAGAAATGGGAGCCTTGCTACACTGATGGGCGGGATGTAAATTGCCAACAGCCACTCTGGAGAAGTGTACGGTGTGTCCTGAAACATCTAAAAAACACAGCTTAGAGAGCATAGGGCACTTCCACGCATGGGGGGATAAAGTGGGAAAATTGAAAATCAGCAAGACACAAGCACCCCAAAGTTTAGGGCTGCTCTGTTGACAAGGACCTCCACTTCCTTCCACCTTAAATATCCCAGGAAAGCGAAAAATGGATAAAAAAGTTGTGGTCCTTATGTACAATGGAATATCACTCAGCCATGAAATCAATGTCATAAGGCTAGTAGCAGCATGATGAGTGGATTTAGGTAAGACGATTCTAAGTGAAATAAGTCACACAGAAAAGGACACTTCTCATAAGGTGTCACTTATAGAGGGAATGTAAAAACCGTTACACTTGAACTGAATTACAAAACAGAACAGAGTCACACATGCAGAAAACACACTATGGCTGCTTAACGGGAAAGGTGAGGTGGGGTGATACATAAAACAAGAGTTTCAAATTAGCTCAGATACCGTTCCATAAACCCAATATGTAATAGACAAGACCTACTCCTTGCTCAGAGAACTGGACTCAACACGCCCGAATCACCGCACAAGAATATATCTGACTAGTAATAATCTTAAAACCTATGTATTGATATCTCTCTGTTAGTGTGTCAAGTGGGTGTAAAGCGGCATAAACACAGCCGTGAAAAGCAGCTAAACCCCATTATAAAAATAAATTACTTTTAAAAACCCATGAAACAAAGACAGGGAAAGAGAGAGAAATTCTTACACAATTCGTTCAGGGGCTGTGATGCAACCTGGATTGACAATATCTAGACCCACAGCTGGATGAGACATAAGGGTGGACACTCTTGGGGCTGAGAGGTTTGGTGAGGTTGGGTGAGCAAACGCAGACCCTTTAAAGTAATACTGCGTGCTACCCATCGCATGGGTCCCAAATCTCCAGGTTCAAGGGCATCTTCCTACATCGAAAACATGCATGAGAAACCCAGAAGATGGTACACCGTGTGATGGGGAAAGGTTTCTAAAACGCACCTCATTTCTCATCTCCTTGTGCTCGGGTTCGCCATTCCAGCCACTTTACTAGCAATCTCCCTACTTGGAGCATCAGCACCTTTAACCTCCTGTTCCGTACAGGTTGCAATTTGTCCTGAGGATGAACGGGAAGACGGGGAACCAATGAGAGACTAGCTCTTGGTGTTGGGACAGGCACAGGTCACTCTATTTTCCCATCAGGAAGAAGAATTAACCACAGGCTCAGCCTGCCCCCCGGAACCAGAACAGGGCCTGAAGCCATCCTGCGCTTTTGCGGCCGGCTCCCAAAAAAGCGACTTGTAAAATGGAGCTTCAGGGCACTGCAATTCACAAACCTGCAGAGTTATAAATGATAACTCTCGTCCACAAATATATTGAGGGAAGGCAAAGAAGAGGATTTGAAATCAAGGCAGAATTGCAGTAAACAGATTTCAGGAGGTAGATTCGAATCGCTTTTAAAGCACATGAAAAGCGGCAAAACGTTGACAATGATGCCCTTGGCCAAAAAGGGCGTATGCGTTTTTTCCTGAATATATTCAGGAAAAAACGCATACGCCCTTTTTGGCCAACCAAGCAACCTGGAAAGGCAAATCAGCGCTACAAAGAAGTCTCGCTTCCCATCGGTCAAAAGGGCCATGCTGAAAAAAGTGTCAAAACCAGAAATGCAGGACAGGCCATGGAGAAATGGGAGCCTTGCTACACTGATGGGCGGGATGTAAATTGCCAACAGCCACTCTGGAGAGGTGTACGGTGTGTCCTGAAACATCTAAAAAACACAGCTTAGAGAGAGAGGGCACTTCCACGCATGGGGGGATAAAGTGGGAAAATTGAAAATCAGCAAGACACAAGCACCCCAAAGTTTAGGGCTGCTCTGTTGACAAGGACCTCCACTTCCTTCCACCTTAAATATCCCAGGAAAGCGAAAAATGGATAAAAAAGTTGTGGTCCTTATGTACAATGGAATATCACTCAGCCATGAAATCAATGTCATAAGGCTAGTAGCAGCATGATGAGTGGATTTAGGTAAGACGATTCTAAGTGAAATAAGTCACACAGAAAAGGACACTTCTCATAAGGTGTCACTTATAGAGGGAATGTAAAAACCGTTACACTTGAACTGAATTACAAAACAGAACAGAGTCACACATGCAGAAAACACACTATGGCTGCTTAACGGGAAAGGTGAGGTGGGGTGATACATAAAACAAGAGTTTCAAATTAGCTCAGATACCGTTCCATAAACCCAATATGTAATAGACAAGACCTACTCCTTGCTCAGAGAACTGGACTCAACACGCCCGATTCACCGCACAAGAATATATCTGACTAGTAATAATCTTAAAACCTATGTATTGATATCTCTCTGTTAGTGTGTCAAGTGGGTGTAAAGCGGCCTAAACACAGCCGTGAAAAGCAGCTAAACCCCATTATAAAAATAAATTACTTTTAAAAACCCATGAAACAAAGACAGGGAAAGAGAGAGAAATTCTTACACAATTCGTTCAGGGGCTGTGATGCAACCTGGATTGACAATATCTAGACCCACAGCTGGATGAGACATAAGGGTGGACACTCTTGGGGCTGAGAGGTTTGGTGAGGTTGGGTGAGCAAACGCAGACCCTTTAAAGTAATACTGCGTGCTACCCATCGCATGGGTCCCAAATCTCCAGGTTCAAGGGCATCTTCCTACATCGAAAACATGCATGAGAAACCCAGAAGATGGTACACCGTGTGATGGGGAAAGGTTTCTAAAACGCACCTCATTTCTCATCTCCTTGTGCTCGGGTTCGCCATTCCAGCCACTTTACTAGCAATCTCCCTACTTGGAGCATCAGCACCTTTAACCTCCTGTTCCGTACAGGTTGCAATTTGTCCTGAGGATGAACGGGAATACGGGGAACCAATGAGAGACTAGCTCTTGGTGTTGGGACAGGCACAGGTCACTCTATTTTCCCATCAGGAAGAAGAATTAACCACAGGCTCAGCCTGCCCCCCGGAACCAGAACAGGGCCTGAAGCCATCCTGCGCTTTTGCGGCCGGCTCCCAAAAAAGCGACTTGTAAAATGGAGCTTCAGGGCACTGCAATTCACAAACCTGCAGAGTTATAAATGATAACTCTCGTCCACAAATATATTGAGGGAAGGCAAAGAAGAGGATTTGAAATCAAGGCAGAATTGCAGTAAACAGATTTCAGGAGGTAGATTCGAATCGCCTTTAAAGCACATGAAAAGCGGCAAAACGTTGACAATGATGCCCTTGGCCAAAAAGGGCGTATGCGTTTTATCCTGAATATATTCAGGAAAAAACGCATACGACCTTTTTGGCCAACCAAGCAACCTGGAAAGGCAAATCAGCGCTACAAAGAAGTCTCGCTTCCCATCGGTCAAAAGGGCCATGCTGAAAAAAGTGTCAAAACCAGAAATGCAGGATAGGCCATGGAGAAATGGGAGCCTTGCTACACTGATGGGCGGGATGTAAATTGCCAACAGCCACTCTGGAGAAGTGTACGGTGTGTCCTGAAACATCTAAAAAACACAGCTTAGAGAGCGTAGGGCACTTCCACGCATGGGGGGATAAAGTGGGAAAATTGAAAATCAGCAAGACACAAGCACCCCAAAGTTTAGGGCTGCTCTGTTGACAAGGACCTCCACTTCATTCCACCTTAAATATCCCAGGAAAGCGAAAAATGGATAAAAAAGTTGTGGTCCTTATGTACAATGGAATATCACTCAGCCATGAAATCAATGTCATAAGGCTAGTAGCAGCATGATGAGTGGATTTAGGTAAGACGATTCTAAGTGAAATAAGTCACACAGAAAAGGACACTTCTCATAAGGTGTCACTTATAGAGGGAATGTAAAAACCGTTACACTTGAACTGAATTACAAAACAGAACAGAGTCACACATGCAGAAAACACACTATGGCTGCTTAACGGGAAAGGTGAGGTGGGGTGATACATAAAACAAGAGTTTCAAATTAGCTCAGATACCGTTCCATAAACCCAATATGTAATAGACAAGACCTACTCCTTGCTCAGAGAACTGGACTCAACACGCCCGATTCACCGCACAAGAATATATCTGACTAGTAATAATCTTAAAACCTATGTATTGATATCTCTCTGTTAGTGTGTCAAGTGGGTGTAAAGCGGCATAAACACAGCCGTGAAAAGCAGCTAAACCCCATTATAAAAATAAATTACTTTTAAAAACCCATGAAACAAAGACAGGGAAAGAGAGAGAAATTCTTACACAATTCGTTCAGGGGCTGTGATGCAACCTGGATTGACCATATCTAGACCCACAGCTGGATGAGACATAAGGGTGGACACTCTTGGGGCTGAGAGGTTTGGTGAGGTTGGGTGAGCAAACGCAGACCCTTTAAAGTAATACTGCGTGCTACCCATCGCATGGGTCCCAAATCTCCAGGTTCAAGGGCATCTTCCTACATCGAAAACATGCATGAGAAACCCAGAAGATGGTACACCGTGTGATGGGGAAAGGTTTCTAAAACGCACCTCATTTCTCATCTCCTTGTGCTCGGGTTCGCCATTCCAGCCACTTTACTAGCAATCTCCCTACTTGGAGCATCAGCACCTTTAACCTCCTGTTCCGTACAGGTTGCAATTTGTCCTGAGGATGAACGGGAAGACGGGGAACCAATGAGAGACTAGCTCTTGGTGTTGGGACAGGCACAGGTCACTCTATTTTCCCATCAGGAAGAAGAATTAACCACAGGCTCAGCCTGCCCCCCGGAACCAGAACAGGGCCTGAAGCCATCCTGCGCTTTTGCGGCCGGCTCCCAAAAAAGCGACTTGTAAAATGGAGCTTCAGGGCACTGCAATTCACAAACCTGCAGAGTTATAAATGATAACTCTCGTCCACAAATATATTGAGGGAAGGCAAAGAAGAGGATTTGAAATCAAGGCAGAATTGCAGTAAACAGATTTCAGGAGGTAGATTCGAATCGCTTTTAAAGCACATGAAAAGCGGCAAAACGTTGACAATGATGCCCTTGGCCAAAAAGGGCATATGCGTTTTTTCCTGAATATATTCAGGAAAAAACGCATATGCCCTTTTTGGCCAACCAAGCAACCTGGAAAGGCAAATCAGCGCTACAAAGAAGTCTCGCTTCCCATCGGTCAAAAGGGCCATGCTGAAAAAAGTGTCAAAACCAGAAATGCAGGACAGGCCATGGAGAAATGGGAGCCTTGCTACACTGATGGGCGGGATGTAAATTGCCAACAGCCACTCTGGAGAGGTGTACGGTGTGTCCTGAAACATCTAAAAAACACAGCTTAGAGAGAGAGGGCACTTCCACGCATGGGGGGATAAAGTGGGAAAATTGAAAATCAGCAAGACACAAGCACCCCAAAGTTTAGGGCTGCTCTGTTGACAAGGACCTCCACTTCCTTCCACCTTAAATATCCCAGGAAAGCGAAAAATGGATAAAAAAGTTGTGGTCCTTATGTACAATGGAATATCACTCAGCCATGAAATCAATGTCATAAGGCTAGTAGCAGCATGATGAGTGGATTTAGGTAAGACGATTCTAAGTGAAATAAGTCACACAGAAAAGGACACTTCTCATAAGGTGTCACTTATAGAGGGAATGTAAAAACCGTTACACTTGAACTGAATTACAAAACAGAACAGAGTCACACATGCAGAAAACACACTATGGCTGCTTAACGGGAAAGGTGAGGTGGGGTGATACATAAAACAAGAGTTTCAAATTAGCTCAGATACCGTTCCATAAACCCAATATGTAATAGACAAGACCTACTCCTTGCTCAGAGAACTGGACTCAACACGCCCGATTCACCGCACAAGAATATATCTGACTAGTAATAATCTTAAAACCTATGTATTGATATCTCTCTGTTAGTGTGTCAAGTGGGTGTAAAGCGGCCTAAACACAGCCGTGAAAAGCAGCTAAACCCCATTATAAAAATAAATTACTTTTAAAAACCCATGAAACAAAGACAGGGAAAGAGAGAGAAATTCTTACACAATTCGTTCAGGGGCTGTGATGCAACCTGGATTGACAATATCTAGACCCACAGCTGGATGAGACATAAGGGTGGACACTCTTGGGGCTGAGAGGTTTGGTGAGGTTGGGTGAGCAAACGCAGACCCTTTAAAGTAATACTGCGTGCTACCCATCGCATGGGTCCCAAATCTCCAGGTTCAAGGGCATCTTCCTACATCGAAAACATGCATGAGAAACCCAGAAGATGGTACACCGTGTGATGGGGAAAGGTTTCTAAAACGCACCTCATTTCTCATCTCCTTGTGCTCGGGTTCGCCATTCCAGCCACTTTACTAGCAATCTCCCTACTTGGAGCATCAGCACCTTTAACCTCCTGTTCCGTACAGGTTGCAATTTGTCCTGAGGATGAACGGGAATACGGGGAACCAATGAGAGACTAGCTCTTGGTGTTGGGACAGGCACAGGTCACTCTATTTTCCCATCAGGAAGAAGAATTAACCACAGGCTCAGCCTGCCCCCCGGAACCAGAACAGGGCCTGAAGCCATCCTGCGCTTTTGCGGCCGGCTCCCAAAAAAGCGACTTGTAAAATGGAGCTTCAGGGCACTGCAATTCACAAACCTGCAGAGTTATAAATGATAACTCTCGTCCACAAATATATTGAGGGAAGGCAAAGAAGAGGATTTGAAATCAAGGCAGAATTGCAGTAAACAGATTTCAGGAGGTAGATTCGAATCGCCTTTAAAGCACATGAAAAGCGGCAAAACGTTGACAATGATGCCCTTGGCCAAAAAGGGCGTATGCGTTTTATCCTGAATATATTCAGGAAAAAACGCATACGACCTTTTTGGCCAACCAAGCAACCTGGAAAGGCAAATCAGCGCTACAAAGAAGTCTCGCTTCCCATCGGTCAAAAGGGCCATGCTGAAAAAAGTGTCAAAACCAGAAATGCAGGATAGGCCATGGAGAAATGGGAGCCTTGCTACACTGATGGGCGGGATGTAAATTGCCAACAGCCACTCTGGAGAAGTGTACGGTGTGTCCTGAAACATCTAAAAAACACAGCTTAGAGAGCGTAGGGCACTTCCACGCATGGGGGGATAAAGTGGGAAAATTGAAAATCAGCAAGACACAAGCACCCCAAAGTTTAGGGCTGCTCTGTTGACAAGGACCTCCACTTCATTCCACCTTAAATATCCCAGGAAAGCGAAAAATGGATAAAAAAGTTGTGGTCCTTATGTACAATGGAATATCACTCAGCCATGAAATCAATGTCATAAGGCTAGTAGCAGCATGATGAGTGGATTTAGGTAAGACGATTCTAAGTGAAATAAGTCACACAGAAAAGGACACTTCTCATAAGGTGTCACTTATAGAGGGAATGTAAAAACCGTTACACTTGAACTGAATTACAAAACAGAACAGAGTCACACATGCAGAAAACACACTATGGCTGCTTAAGGGGAAAGGTGAGGTGGGGTGATACATAAAACAAGAGTTTCAAATTAGCTCAGATACCGTTCCATAAACCCAATATGTAATAGACAAGACCTACTCCTTGATCAGAGAACTGGACTCAACACGCCCGATTCACCGCACAAGAATATATCTGACCAGTAATAATCTTAAAACCTATGTATTGATATCTCTCTGTTAGTGTGTCAAGTGGGTGTAAAGCGGCCTAAACACAGCCGTGAAAAGCAGCTAAACCCCATTATAAAAATAAATTACTTTTAAAAACCCATGAAACAAAGACAGGGAAAGAGAGAGAAATTCTTACACAATTCGTTCAGGGGCTGTGATGCAACCTGGATTGACCATATCTAGACCCACAGCTGGATGAGACATAAGGGTGGACACTCTTGGGGCTGAGAGGTTTGGTGAGGTTGGGTGAGCAAACGCAGACCCTTTAAAGTAATACTGCGTGCTACCCATCGCATGGGTCCCAAATCTCCGGGTTCAAGGGCATCTTCCTACATCGAAAACATGCATGAGAAACCCAGAAGATGGTACACCGTGTGATGGGGAAAGGTTTCTAAAACGCACCTCATTTCTCATCTCCTTGTGCTCGGGTTCGCCATTCCAGCCACTTTACTAGCAATCTCCCTACTTGGAGCATCAGCACCTTTAACCTCCTGTTCCGTACAGGTTGCAATTTGTCCTGAGGATGAACGGGAAGACGGGGAACCAATGAGAGACTAGCTCTTGGTGTTGGGACAGGCACAGGTCACTCTATTTTCCCATCAGGAAGAAGAATTAACCACAGGCTCAGCCTGCCCCCCGGAACCAGAACAGGGCCTGAAGCCATCCTGCGCTTTTGCGGCCGGCTCCCAAAAAAGCGACTTGTAAAATGGAGCTTCAGGGCACTGCAATTCACAAACCTGCAGAGTTATAAATGATAACTCTCGTCCACAAATATATTGAGGGAAGGCAAAGAAGTGGATTTGAAATCAAGGCAGAATTGCAGGAAACAGATTTCAGGAGGTAGATTCGAATCGCCTTTAAAGCACATGAAAAGCGGCAAAACGTTGACAATGATGCCCTTGGCCAAAAAGGGCGTATGCGTTTTTTCCTGAATACATTCAGGAAAAAACGCATACGCCCTTTTTGGCCATCCAAGTAACCTGGAAAGGCAAATCAGCGCTAGAAAGAAGTCTCGTTTCCCATCGGTCAAAAGGGCCATGCTGAAAAATGTGTCAAAACCAGAAATGCAGGACAGGCCATGGAGAAATAGGAGCCTTGCTACACTGATGGGCGGGATGTAAATTGCCAACAGCCACTCTGGAGAAGTGTACGGTGTGTCCTGAAACATCTAAAAAACACAGCTTAGAGAGCATAGGGCACTTCCACGCATGGGGGGATAAAGTGGGAAAATTGAAAATCAGCAAGACACAAGCACCCCAAAGTTTAGGGCTGCTCTGTTGACAAGGACCTCCACTTCCTTCCACCTTAAATATCCCAGGAAAGCGAAAAATGGATAAAAAAGTTGTGGTCCTTATGTACAATGGAATATCACTCAGCCATGAAATCAATGTCATAAGGCTAGTAGCAGCATGATGAGTGGATTTAGGTAAGACGATTCTAAGTGAAATAAGTCACACAGAAAAGGACACTTCTCATAAGGTGTCACTTATAGAGGGAATGTAAAAACCGTTACACTTGAACTGAATTACAAAACAGAACAGAGTCACACATGCAGAAAACACACTATGGCTGCTTAACGGGAAAGGTGAGGTGGGGTGATACATAAAACAAGAGTTTCAAATTAGCTCAGATACCGTTCCATAAACCCAATATGTAATAGACAAGACCTACTCCTTGCTCAGAGAACTGGACTCAACACGCCCGATTCACCGCACAAGAATATATCTGACTAGTAATAATCTTAAAACCTATGTATTGATATCTCTCTGTTAGTGTGTCAAGTGGGTGTAAAGCGGCATAAACACAGCCGTGAAAAGCAGCTAAACCCCATTATAAAAATAAATTACTTTTAAAAACCCATGAAACAAAGACAGGGAAAGAGAGAGAAATTCTTACACAATTCGTTCAGGGGCTGTGATGCAACCTGGATTGACCATATCTAGACCCACAGCTGGATGAGACATAAGGGTGGACACTCTTGGGGCTGAGAGGTTTGGTGAGGTTGGGTGAGCAAACGCAGACCCTTTAAAGTAATACTGCGTGCTACCCATCGCATGGGTCCCAAATCTCCAGGTTCAAGGGCATCTTCCTACATCGAAAACATGCATGAGAAACCCAGAAGATGGTACACCGTGTGATGGGGAAAGGTTTCTAAAACGCACCTCATTTCTCATCTCCTTGTGCTCGGGTTCGCCATTCCAGCCACTTTACTAGCAATCTCCCTACTTGGAGCATCAGCACCTTTAACCTCCTGTTCCGTACAGGTTGCAATTTGTCCTGAGGATGAACGGGAAGACGGGGAACCAATGAGAGACTAGCTCTTGGTGTTGGGACAGGCACAGGTCACTCTATTTTCCCATCAGGAAGAAGAATTAACCACAGGCTCAGCCTGCCCCCCGGAACCAGAACAGGGCCTGAAGCCATCCTGCGCTTTTGTGGCCGGCTCCCAAAAAAGCGACTTGTAAAATGGAGCTTCAGGGCACTGCAATTCACAGACCTGCAGAGTTATAAATGATAACTCTCGTCCACAAATATATTGAGGGAAGGCAAAGAAGAGGATTTGAAATCAAGGCAGAATTGCAGGAAACAGATTTCAGGAGGTAGATTCGAAACGCCTTTAAAGCACATGAAAAGCGGCAAAACGTTGACAATGATGCCCTTGGCCAAAAAGGGCGTATGCGTTTTTTTCTGAATACATTCAGGAAAAAACGCATACGCCCTTTTTGGCCATCCAAGTAACCTGGAAAGGCAAATCAGCGCTACAAAGAAGTCTCGTTTCCCATCGGTCAAAAGGGCCATGCTGAAAAAAGTGTCAAAACCAGAAACGCAGGACAGGCCATGGAGAAATGGGAGCCTTGCTACACTGATGTGCGGGATGTAAATTGCCAACAGCCACTCTGGAGAAGTGTACGGTGTGTCCTGAAACATCTAAAAAACACAGCTTAGAGAGCATAGGGCACTTCCACGCATGGGGGGATAAAGTGGGAAAATTGAAAATCAGCAAGACACAAGCACCCCAAAGTTTAGGGCTGCTCTGTTGACAAGGACCTCCACTTCCTTCCACCTTAAATATCCCAGGAAAGCGAAAAATGGATAAAAAAGTTGTGGTCCTTATGTACAATGGAATATCACTCAGCTATGAAATCAATGTCATAAGGCTAGTAGCAGCATGATGAGTGGATTTAGGTAAGACGATTCTAAGTGAAATAAGTCACACAGAAAAGGACACTTCTCATAAGCTGTCACTTATAGAGGGAATGTAAAAACCGTTACACTTGAACTGAATTACAAAACAGAACAGAGTCACACATGCAGAAAACACACTATGGCTGCTTAACGGGAAAGGTGAGGTGGGGTGATACATAAAACAAGAGTTTCAAATTAGCTCAGATACCGTTCCATAAACCCAATATGTAATAGACAAGACCTACTCCTTGCTCAGAGAACTGGACTCAACACGCCCGATTCACCGCACAAGAATATATCTGACCAGTAATAATCTTAAAACCTATGTATTGATATCTCTCTGTTAGTGTGTCAAGTGGGTGTAAAGCGGCCTAAACACAGCCGTGAAAAGCAGCTAAACCCCATTATAAAAATAAATTACTTTTAAAAACCCATGAAACAAAGACAGGGAAAGAGAGAGAAATTCTTACACAATTCGTTCAGGGGCTGTGATGCAACCTGGATTGACCATATCTAGACCCACAGCTGGATGAGACATAAGGGTGGACACTCTTGGGGCTGAGAGGTTTGGTGAGGTTGGGTGAGCAAACGCAGACCCTTTAAAATAATACTGCGTGCTACCCATCGCATGGGTCCCAAATCTCCGGGTTCAAGGGCATCTTCCTACATCGAAAACATGCATGAGAAACCCAGAAGATGGTACACCGTGTGATGGGGAAAGGTTTCTAAAACGCACCTCATTTCTCATCTCCTTGTGCTCGGGTTCGCCATTCCAGCCACTTTACTAGCAATCTCCCTACTTGGAGCATCAGCACCTTTAACCTCCTGTTCCGTACAGGTTGCAATTTGTCCTGAGGATGAACGGGAAGACGGGGAACCAATGAGAGACTAGCTCTTGGTGTTGGGACAGGCACAGGTCACTCTATTTTCCCATCAGGAAGAAGAATTAACCACAGGCTCAGCCTGCCCCCCGGAACCAGAACAGGGCCTGAAGCCATCCTGCGCTTTTGCGGCCGGCTCCCAAAAAAGCGACTTGTAAAATGGAGCTTCAGGGCACTGCAATTCACAAACCTGCAGAGTTATAAATGATAACTCTCGTCCACAAATATATTGAGGGAAGGCAAAGAAGAGGATTTGAAATCAAGGCAGAATTGCAGGAAACAGATTTCAGGAGGTAGATTCGAATCGCCTTTAAAGCACATGAGAAGCGGCAAAACGTTGACAATGATGCCCTTGGCCAAAAAGGGCGTATGCGTTTTTTCCTGAATACATTCAGGAAAAAACGCATACGCCCTTTTTGGCCATCCAAGTAACCTGGAAAGGCAAATCAGCGCTAGAAAGAAGTCTCGTTTCCCATCGGTCAAAAGGGCCATGCTGAAAAATGTGTCAAAACCAGAAATGCAGGACAGGCCATGGAGAAATAGGAGCCTTGCTACACTGATGGGCGGGATGTAAATTGCCAACAGCCACTCTGGAGAAGTGTACGGTGTGTCCTGAAACATCTAAAAAACACAGCTTAGAGAGCATAGGGCACTTCCACGCATGGGGGGATAAAGTGGGAAAATTGAAAATCAGCAAGACACAAGCACCCCAAAGTTTAGGGCTGCTCTGTTGACAAGGACCTCCACTTCCTTCCACCTTAAATATCCCAGGAAAGCGAAAAATGGATAAAAAAGTTGTGGTCCTTATGTACAATGGAATATCACTCAGCCATGAAATCAATGTCATAAGGCTAGTAGCAGCATGATGAGTGGATTTAGGTAAGACGATTCTAAGTGAAATAAGTCACACAGAAAAGGACACTTCTCATAAGGTGTCACTTATAGAGGGAATGTAAAAACCGTTACACTTGAACTGAATTACAAAACAGAACAGAGTCACACATGCAGAAAACACACTATGGCTGCTTAACGGGAAAGGTGAGGTGGGGTGATACATAAAACAAGAGTTTCAAATTAGCTCAGATACCGTTCCATAAACCCAATATGTAATAGACAAGACCTACTCCTTGCTCAGAGAACTGGACTCAACACGCCCGATTCACCGCACAAGAATATATCTGACTAGTAATAATCTTAAAACCTATGTATTGATATCTCTCTGTTAGTGTGTCAAGTGGGTGTAAAGCGGCATAAACACAGCCGTGAAAAGCAGCTAAACCCCATTATAAAAATAAATTACTTTTAAAAACCCATGAAACAAAGACAGGGAAAGAGAGAGAAATTCTTACACAATTCGTTCAGGGGCTGTGATGCAACCTGGATTGACCATATCTAGACCCACAGCTGGATGAGACATAAGGGTGGACACTCTTGGGGCTGAGAGGTTTGGTGAGGTTGGGTGAGCAAACGCAGACCCTTTAAAGTAATACTGCGTGCTACCCATCGCATGGGTCCCAAATCTCCAGGTTCAAGGGCATCTTCCTACATCGAAAACATGCATGAGAAACCCAGAAGATGGTACACCGTGTGATGGGGAAAGGTTTCTAAAACGCACCTCATTTCTCATCTCCTTGTGCTCGGGTTCGCCATTCCAGCCACTTTACTAGCAATCTCCCTACTTGGAGCATCAGCACCTTTAACCTCCTGTTCCGTACAGGTTGCAATTTGTCCTGAGGATGAACGGGAAGACGGGGAAGCAATGAGAGACTAGCTCTTGGTGTTGGGACAGGCACAGGTCACTCTATTTTCCCATCAGGAAGAAGAATTAACCACAGGCTCAGCCTGCCCCCCGGAACCAGAACAGGGCCTGAAGCCATCCTGCGCTTTTGTGGCCGGCTCCCAAAAAAGCGACTTGTAAAATGGAGCTTCAGGGCACTGCAATTCACAGACCTGCAGAGTTATAAATGATAACTCTCGTCCACAAATATATTGAGGGAAGGCAAAGAAGAGGATTTGAAATCAAGGCAGAATTGCAGGAAACAGATTTCAGGAGGTAGATTCGAATCGCCTTTAAAGCACATGAAAAGCGGCAAAACGTTGACAATGATGCCCTTGGCCAAAAAGGGCGTATGCGTTTTTTTCTGAATACATTCAGGAAAAAACGCATACGCCCTTTTTGGCCATCCAAGTAACCTGGAAAGGCAAATCAGCGCTACAAAGAAGTCTCGTTTCCCATCGGTCAAAAGGGCCATGCTGAAAAAAGTGTCAAAACCAGAAACGCAGGACAGGCCATGGAGAAATGGGAGCCTTGCTACACTGATGTGCGGGATGTAAATTGCCAACAGCCACTCTGGAGAAGTGTACGGTGTGTCCTGAAACATCTAAAAAACACAGCTTAGAGAGCATAGGGCACTTCCACGCATGGGGGGATAAAGTGGGAAAATTGAAAATCAGCAAGACACAAGCACCCCAAAGTTTAGGGCTGCTCTGTTGACAAGGACCTCCACTTCCTTCCACCTTAAATATCCCAGGAAAGCGAAAAATGGATAAAAAAGTTGTGGTCCTTATGTACAATGGAATATCACTCAGCTATGAAATCAATGTCATAAGGCTAGTAGCAGCATGATGAGTGGATTTAGGTAAGACGATTCTAAGTGAAATAAGTCACACAGAAAAGGACACTTCTCATAAGCTGTCACTTATAGAGGGAATGTAAAAACCGTTACACTTGAACTGAATTACAAAACAGAACAGAGTCACACATGCAGAAAACACACTATGGCTGCTTAACGGGAAAGGTGAGGTGGGGTGATACATAAAACAAGAGTTTCAAATTAGCTCAGATACCGTTCCATAAACCCAATATGTAATAGACAAGACCTACTCCTTGCTCAGAGAACTGGACTCAACACGCCCGATTCACCGCACAAGAATATATCTGACTAGTAATAATCTTAAAACCTATGTATTGATATCTCTCTGTTAGTGTGTCAAGTGGGTGTAAAGCGGCATAAACACAGCCGTGAAAAGCAGCTAAACCCCATTATAAAAATAAATTACTTTTAAAAACCCATGAAACAAAGACAGGGAAAGAGAGAGAAATTCTTACACAATTCGTTCAGGGGCTGTGATGCAACCTGGATTGACAATATCTAGACCCACAGCTGGATGAGACATAAGGGTGGACACTCTTGGGGCTGAGAGGTTTGGTGAGGTTGGGTGAGCAAACGCAGACCCTTTAAAGTAATACTGCGTGCTACCCATCGCATGGGTCCCAAATCTCCAGGTTCAAGGGCATCTTCCTACATCGAAAACATGCATGAGAAACCCAGAAGATGGTACACCGTGTGATGGGGAAAGGTTTCTAAAACGCACCTCATTTCTCATCTCCTTGTGCTCGGGTTCGCCATTCCAGCCACTTTACTAGCAATCTCCCTACTTGGAGCATCAGCACCTTTAACCTCCTGTTCCGTACAGGTTGCAATTTGTCCTGAGGATGAACGGGAAGACGGGGAACCAATGAGAGACTAGCTCTTGGTGTTGGGACAGGCACAGGTCACTCTATTTTCCCATCAGGAAGAAGAATTAACCACAGGCTCAGCCTGCCCCCCGGAACCAGAACAGGGCCTGAAGCCATCCTGCGCTTTTGCGGCCGGCTCCCAAAAAAGCGACTTGTAAAATGGAGCTTCAGGGCACTGCAATTCACAAACCTGCAGAGTTATAAATGATAACTCTCGTCCACAAATATATTGAGGGAAGGCAAAGAAGAGGATTTGAAATCAAGGCAGAATTGCAGTAAACAGATTTCAGGAGGTAGATTCGAATCGCTTTTAAAGCACATGAAAAGCGGCAAAACGTTGACAATGATGCCCTTGGCCAAAAAGGGCATATGCGTTTTTTCCTGAATATATTCAGGAAAAAACGCATATGCCCTTTTTGGCCAACCAAGCAACCTGGAAAGGCAAATCAGCGCTACAAAGAAGTCTCGCTTCCCATCGGTCAAAAGGGCCATGCTGAAAAAAGTGTCAAAACCAGAAATGCAGGACAGGCCATGGAGAAATGGGAGCCTTGCTACACTGATGGGCGGGATGTAAATTGCCAACAGCCACTCTGGAGAAGTGTACGGTGTGTCCTGAAACATCTAAAAAACACAGCTTAGAGAGAGAGGGCACTTCCACGCATGGGGGGATAAAGTGGGAAAATTGAAAATCAGCAAGACACAAGCACCCCAAAGTTTAGGGCTGCTCTGTTGACAAGGACCTCCACTTCCTTCCACCTTAAATATCCCAGGAAAGCGAAAAATGGATAAAAAAGTTGTGGTCCTTATGTACAATGGAATATCACTCAGCCATGAAATCAATGTCATAAGGCTAGTAGCAGCATGATGAGTGGATTTAGGTAAGACGATTCTAAGTGAAATAAGTCACACAGAAAAGGACACTTCTCATAAGGTGTCACTTATAGAGGGAATGTAAAAACCGTTACACTTGAACTGAATTACAAAACAGAACAGAGTCACACATGCAGAAAACACACTATGGCTGCTTAACGGGAAAGGTGAGGTGGGGTGATACATAAAACAAGAGTTTCAAATTAGCTCAGATACCGTTCCATAAACCCAATATGTAATAGACAAGACCTACTCCTTGCTCAGAGAACTGGACTCAACACGCCCGATTCACCGCACAAGAATATATCTGACTAGTAATAATCTTAAAACCTATGTATTGATATCTCTCTGTTAGTGTGTCAAGTGGGTGTAAAGTGGCCTAAACACAGCCGTGAAAAGCAGCTAAACCCCATTATAAAAATAAATTACTTTTAAAAACCCATGAAACAAAGACAGGGAAAGAGAGAGAAATTCTTACACAATTCGTTCAGGGGCTGTGATGCAACCTGGATTGACAATATCTAGACCCACAGCTGGATGAGACATAAGGGTGGACACTCTTGGGGCTGAGAGGTTTGGTGAGGTTGGGTGAGCAAACGCAGACCCTTTAAAGTAATACTGCGTGCTACCCATCGCATGGGTCCCAAATCTCCAGGTTCAAGGGCATCTTCCTACATCGAAAACATGCATGAGAAACCCAGAAGATGGTACACCGTGTGATGGGGAAAGGTTTCTAAAACGCACCTCATTTCTCATCTCCTTGTGCTCGGGTTCGCCATTCCAGCCACTTTACTAGCAATCTCCCTACTTGGAGCATCAGCACCTTTAACCTCCTGTTCCGTACAGGTTGCAATTTGTCCTGAGGATGAACGGGAAGACGGGGAACCAATGAGAGACTAGCTCTTGGTGTTGGGACAGGCACAGGTCACTCTATTTTCCCATCAGGAAGAAGAATTAACCACAGGCTCAGCCTGCCCCCCGGAACCAGAACAGGGCCTGAAGCCATCCTGCGCTTTTGCGGCCAGCTCCCAAAAAAGCGACTTGTAAAATGGAGCTTCAGGGCACTGCAATTCACAAACCTGCAGAGTTATAAATGATAACTCTCGTCCACAAATATATTGAGGGAAGGCAAAGAAGAGGATTTGAAATCAAGGCAGAATTGCAGTAAACAGATTTCAGGAGGTAGATTCGAATCGCATTTAAAGCACATGAAAAGCGGCAAAACGTTGACAATGATGCCCTTGGCCAAAAAGGGCATATGCGTTTTTTCCTGAATATATTCAGGAAAAAACGCATATGCCCTTTTTGGCCAACCAAGCAACCTGGAAAGGCAAATCAGCGCTACAAAGAAGTCTCGCTTCCCATCGGTCAAAAGGGCCATGCTGAAAAAAGTGTCAAAACCAGAAATGCAGGACAGGCCATGGAGAAATGGGAGCCTTGCTACACTGATGGGCAGGATGTAAATTGCCAACAGCCACTCTGGAGAAGTGTACGGTGTGTCCTGAAACATCTAAAAAACACAGCTTAGAGAGAGAGGGCACTTCCACGCATGGGGGGATAAAGTGGGAAAATTGAAAATCAGCAAGACACAAGCACCCCAAAGTTTAGGGCTGCTCTGTTGACAAGGACCTCCACTTCATTCCACCTTAAATATCCCAGGAAAGCGAAAAATGGATAAAAAAGTTGTGGTCCTTATGTACAATGGAATATCACTCAGCCATGAAATCAATGTCATAAGGCTAGTAGCAGCATGATGAGTGGATTTAGGTAAGACGATTCTAAGTGAAATAAGTCACACAGAAAAGGACACTTCTCATAAGGTGTCACTTATAGAGGGAATGTAAAAACCGTTACACTTGAACTGAATTACAAAACAGAACAGAGTCACACATGCAGAAAACACACTATGGCTGCTTAAGGGGAAAGGTGAGGTGGGGTGATACATAAAACAAGAGTTTCAAATTAGCTCAGATACCGTTCCATAAACCCAATATGTAATAGACAAGACCTACTCCTTGATCAGAGAACTGGACTCAACACGCCCGATTCACCGCACAAGAATATATCTGACTAGTAATAATCTTAAAACCTATGTATTGATATCTCTCTGTTAGTGTGTCAAGTGGGTGTAAAGTGGCCTAAACACAGCCGTGAAAAGCAGCTAAACCCCATTATAAAAATAAATTACTTTTAAAAACCCATGAAACAAAGACAGGGAAAGAGAGAGAAATTCTTACACAATTCGTTCAGGGGCTGTGATGCAACCTGGATTGACAATATCTAGACCCACAGCTGGATGAGACATAAGGGTGGACACTCTTGGGGCTGAGAGGTTTGGTGAGGTTGGGTGAGCAAACGCAGACCCTTTAAAGTAATACTGCGTGCTACCCATCGCATGGGTCCCAAATCTCCAGGTTCAAGGGCATCTTCCTACATCGAAAACATGCATGAGAAACCCAGAAGATGGTACACCGTGTGATGGGGAAAGGTTTCTAAAACGCACCTCATTTCTCATCTCCTTGTGCTCGGGTTCGCCATTCCAGCCACTTTACTAGCAATCTCCCTACTTGGAGCATCAGCACCTTTAACCTCCTGTTCCGTACAGGTTGCAATTTGTCCTGAGGATGAACGGGAAGACGGGGAACCAATGAGAGACTAGCTCTTGGTGTTGGGACAGGCACAGGTCACTCTATTTTCCCATCAGGAAGAAGAATTAACCACAGGCTCAGCCTGCCCCCCGGAACCAGAACAGGGCCTGAAGCCATCCTGCGCTTTTGCGGCCAGCTCCCAAAAAAGCGACTTGTAAAATGGAGCTTCAGGGCACTGCAATTCACAAACCTGCAGAGTTATAAATGATAACTCTCGTCCACAAATATATTGAGGGAAGGCAAAGAAGAGGATTTGAAATCAAGGCAGAATTGCAGTAAACAGATTTCAGGAGGTAGATTCGAATCGCATTTAAAGCACATGAAAAGCGGCAAAACGTTGACAATGATGCCCTTGGCCAAAAAGGGCATATGCGTTTTTTCCTGAATATATTCAGGAAAAAACGCATATGCCCTTTTTGGCCAACCAAGCAACCTGGAAAGGCAAATCAGCGCTACAAAGAAGTCTCGCTTCCCATCGGTCAAAAGGGCCATGCTGAAAAAAGTGTCAAAACCAGAAATGCAGGACAGGCCATGGAGAAATGGGAGCCTTGCTACACTGATGGGCAGGATGTAAATTGCCAACAGCCACTCTGGAGAAGTGTACGGTGTGTCCTGAAACATCTAAAAAACACAGCTTAGAGAGAGAGGGCACTTCCACGCATGGGGGGATAAAGTGGGAAAATTGAAAATCAGCAAGACACAAGCACCCCAAAGTTTAGGGCTGCTCTGTTGACAAGGACCTCCACTTCATTCCACCTTAAATATCCCAGGAAAGCGAAAAATGGATAAAAAAGTTGTGGTCCTTATGTACAATGGAATATCACTCAGCCATGAAATCAATGTCATAAGGCTAGTAGCAGCATGATGAGTGGATTTAGGTAAGACGATTCTAAGTGAAATAAGTCACACAGAAAAGGACACTTCTCATAAGGTGTCACTTATAGAGGGAATGTAAAAACCGTTACACTTGAACTGAATTACAAAACAGAACAGAGTCACACATGCAGAAAACACACTATGGCTGCTTAAGGGGAAAGGTGAGGTGGGGTGATACATAAAACAAGAGTTTCAAATTAGCTCAGATACCGTTCCATAAACCCAATATGGAATAGACAAGACCTACTCCTTGATCAGAGAACTGGACTCAACACGCCCGATTCACCGCACAAGAATATATCTGACCAGTAATAATCTTAAAACCTATGTATTGATATCTCTCTGTTAGTGTGTCAAGTGGGTGTAAAGCGGCCTAAACACAGCCGTGAAAAGCAGCTAAACCCCATTATAAAAATAAATTACTTTTAAAAACCCATGAAACAAAGACAGGGAAAGAGAGAGAAATTCTTACACAATTCGTTCAGGGGCTGTGATGCAACCTGTATTGACCATATCTAGACCCACAGCTGGATGAGACATAAGGGTGGACACTCTTGGGGCTGAGAGGTTTGGTGAGGTTGGGTGAGCAAACGCAGACCCTTTAAAGTAATACTGCGTGCTACCCATCGCATGGGTCCCAAATCTCCAGGTTCAAGGGCATCTTCCTACATCGAAAACATGCATGAGAAACCCAGAAGATGGTGCACCGTGTGATAGGGAAAGGTATCTAAAATGCACCTCATTTCTCATCTCCTTGTGCTGGGGTTCGCCATTCCAGCCACTTTACTAGCAATCTCCCTACTTGGAGCATCAGCACCTTTAACCTCCTGTTCCGTACAGGTTGCAATTTGTCCTGAGGATGAATGGGAAGACGGGGAACCAATGAGAGACTAGCTCTTGGTTTTGGGACAGTCACAGGTCACTCTATTTTCCCATCAGGAAGAAGAATTAACCACAGGCTCAGCCTGCCCCCCGGAACCAGAACAGGGCCTGAAGCCATCCTGCGCTTTTGCGGCCGGCTCCCAAAAAAGCGACTTGTAAAATGGAGCTTCAGGGCACTGCAATTCACAAACCTGCAGAGTTATAAATGATAACTCTCGTCCACAAATATATTGAGGGAAGGCAAAGAAGAGGATTTAAAATCAAGGCAGAATTGCAGGAAACAGATTTCAGGAGGTAGATTCGAATCGCCTTTAAAGCACATGAAAAGCGGCAAAACGTTGACAATGATGCCCTTGGCCAAAAAGGGCGTATGCGTTTTTTCCTGAATATATTCAGGAAAAAACGCATACGCCCTTTTTGGCCAACCAAGCAACCTGGAAAGGCAAATCAGCGCTACAAAGAAGTCTCGCTTCCCATCGGTCAAAAGGGCCATGCTGAAAAAAGTGTCAAAACCAGAAATGCAGGACAGGCCATGGAGAAATGGGAGCCTTGCTACACTGATGGGCGGGATTTAAATTGCCAACAGCCACTCTGGAGAAGTGTACGGTGTGTCCTGAAACATCTAAAAAACACGGCTTAGAGAGCATAGGGCACTTCCACGCATGGGGGGATAAAGTGGGAAAATTGAAAATCAGCAAGACACAAGCACCCCAAAGTTTAGGGCTGCTCTGTTGACAAGGACCTCCACTTCATTCCACCTTAAATATCCCAGGAAAGCGAAAAATGGATAAAAAAGTTGTGGTCCTTATGTACAATGGAATATCACTCAGCCATGAAATCAATGTCATAAGGCTAGTAGCAGCATGATGAGTGGATTTAGGTAAGACGATTCTAAGTGAAATAAGTCACACAGAAAAGGACACTTCTCATAAGGTGTCACTTATAGAGGGAATGTAAAAACCGTTACACTTGAACTGAATTACAAAACAGAACAGAGTCACACATGCAGAAAACACACTATGGCTGCTTAACGGGAAAGGTGAGGTGGGGTGATACATAAAACAAGAGTTTCAAATTAGCTCAGATACCGTTCCATAAACCCAATATGTAATAGACAAGACCTACTCCTTGCTCAGAGAACTGGACTCAACACGCCCGATTCACCGCACAAGAATATATCTGACTAGTAATAATCTTAAAACCTATGTATTGATATCTCTCTGTTAGTGTGTCAAGTGGGTGTAAAGTGGCCTAAACACAGCCGTGAAAAGCAGCTAAACCCCATTATAAAAATAAATTACTTTTAAAAACCCATGAAACAAAGACAGGGAAAGAGAGAGAAATTCTTACACAATTCGTTCAGGGGCTGTGATGCAACCTGGATTGACCATATCTAGACCCACAGCTGGATGAGACATAAGGGTGGACACTCTTGGGGCTGAGAGGTTTGGTGAGGTTGGGTGAGCAAACGCAGACCCTTTAAAGTAATACTGCGTGCTACCCATCGCATGGGTCCCAAATCTCCAGGTTCAAGGGCATCTTCCTACATCGAAAACATGCATGAGAAACCCAGAAGATGGTACACCGTGTGATGGGGAAAGGTTTCTAAAACGCACCTCATTTCTCATCTCCTTGTGCTCGGGTTCGCCATTCCAGCCACTTTACTAGCAATCTCCCTACTTGGAGCATCAGCACCTTTAACCTCCTGTTCCGTACAGGTTGCAATTTGTCCTGAGGATGAACGGGAAGACGGGGAACCAATGAGAGACTAGCTCTTGGTGTTGGGACAGGCACAGGTCACTCTATTTTCCCATCAGGAAGAAGAATTAACCACAGGCTCAGCCTGCCCCCCGGAACCAGAACAGGGCCTGAAGCCATCCTGCGCTTTTGCGGCCGGCTCCCAAAAAAGCGACTTGTAAAATGGAGCTTCAGGGCACTGCAATTCACAAACCTGCAGAGTTATAAATGATAACTCTCGTCCACAAATATATTGAGGGAAGGCAAAGAAGAGGATTTGAAATCAAGGCAGAATTGCAGTAAACAGATTTCAGGAGGTAGATTCGAATCGCCTTTAAAGCACATGAAAAGCGGCAAAACGTTGACAATGATGCCCTTGGCCAAAAAGGGCGTATGCGTTTTTTCCTGAATATATTCAGGAAAAAACGCATACGCCCTTTTTGGCCAACCAAGCAACCTGGAAAGGCAAATCAGCGCTACAAAGAAGTCTCGCTTCCCATCGGTCAAAAGGGCCATGCTGAAAAAAGTGTCAAAACCAGAAATGCAGGACAGGCCATGGAGAAATGGGAGCCTTGCTACACTGATGGGCGGGATGTAAATTGCCAACAGCCACTCTGGAGAAGTGTACGGTGTGTCCTGAAACATCTAAAAAACACAGCTTAGAGAGCGTAGGGCACTTCCACGCATGGGGGGATAAAGTGGGAAAATTGAAAATCAGCAAGACACAAGCACCCCAAAGTTTAGGGCTGCTCTGTTGACAAGGACCTCCACTTCATTCCACCTTAAATATCCCAGGAAAGCGAAAAATGGATAAAAAAGTTGTGGTCCTTATGTACAATGGAATATCACTCAGCCATGAAATCAATGTCATAAGGCTAGTAGCAGCATGATGAGTGGATTTAGGTAAGACGATTCTAAGTGAAATAAGTCACACAGAAAAGGACACTTCTCATAAGGTGTCACTTATAGAGGGAATGTAAAAACCGTTACACTTGAACTGAATTACAAAACAGAACAGAGTCACACATGCAGAAAACACACTATGGCTGCTTAAGGGGAAAGGTGAGGTGGGGTGATACATAAAACAAGAGTTTCAAATTAGCTCAGATACCGTTCCATAAACCCAATATGTAATAGACAAGACCTACTCCTTGATCAGAGAACTGGACTCAACACGCCCGATTCACCGCACAAGAATATATCTGACCAGTAATAATCTTAAAACCTATGTATTGATATCTCTCTGTTAGTGTGTCAAGTGGGTGTAAAGCGGCCTAAACACAGCCGTGAAAAGCAGCTAAACCCCATTATAAAAATAAATTACTTTTAAAAACCCATGAAACAAAGACAGGGAAAGAGAGAGAAATTCTTACACAATTCGTTCAGGGGCTGTGATGCAACCTGGATTGACCATATCTAGACCCACAGCTGGATGAGACATAAGGGTGGACACTCTTGGGGCTGAGAGGTTTGGTGAGGTTGGGTGAGCAAACGCAGACCCTTTAAAATAATACTGCGTGCTACCCATCGCATGGGTCCCAAATCTCCGGGTTCAAGGGCATCTTCCTACATCGAAAACATGCATGAGAAACCCAGAAGATGGTACACCGTGTGATGGGGAAAGGTTTCTAAAACGCACCTCATTTCTCATCTCCTTGTGCTCGGGTTCGCCATTCCAGCCACTTTACTAGCAATCTCCCTACTTGGAGCATCAGCACCTTTAACCTCCTGTTCCGTACAGGTTGCAATTTGTCCTGAGGATGAACGGGAAGACGGGGAACTAATGAGAGACTAGCTCTTGGTGTTGGGACAGGCACAGGTCACTCTATTTTCCCATCAGGAAGAAGAATTAACCACAGGCTCAGCCTGCCCCCCGGAACCAGAACAGGGCCTGAAGCCATCCTGCGCTTTTGCGGCCGGCTCCCAAAAAAGCGACTTGTAAAATGGAGCTTCAGGGCACTGCAATTCACAAACCTGCAGAGTTATAAATGATAACTCTCGTCCACAAATATATTGAGGGAAGGCAAAGAAGTGGATTTGAAATCAAGGCAGAATTGCAGGAAACAGATTTCAGGAGGTAGATTCGAATCACCTTTAAAGCACATGAAAAGCGGCAAAACGTTGACAATGATGCCCTTGGCCAAAAAGGGCGTATGCGTTTTTTCCTGAATACATTCAGGAAAAAACGCATACGCCCTTTTTGGCCATCCAAGTAACCTGGAAAGGCAAATCAGCGCTAGAAAGAAGTCTCGTTTGCCATCGGTCAAAAGGGCCATGCTGAAAAAAGTGTCACAACCAGAAATGCAGGACAGGCCATGGAGAAATGGGAGCCTTGCTACACTGATGGGCGGGATGTAAATTGCCAACAGCCACTCTGGAGAAGTGTACGGTGTGTCCTGAAACATCTAAAAAACACAGCTTAGAGAGCATAGGGCACTTCCACGCATGGGGGGATAAAGTGGGAAAATTGAAAATCAGCAAGACACAAGCACCCCAAAGTTTAGGGCTGCTCTGTTGACAAGGACCTCCACTTCCTCCCACCTTAAATATCCCAGGAAAGCGAAAAATGGATAAAAAAGTTGTGGTCCTTATGTACAATGGAATATCACTCAGCCATGAAATCAATGTCATAAGGCTAGTAGCAGCATGATGAGTGGATTTAGGTAAGACGATTCTAAGTGAAATAAGTCACACAGAAAAGGACACTTCTCATAAGGTGTCACTTATAGAGGGAATGTAAAAACCGTTACACTTGAACTGAATTACAAAACAGAACAGAGTCACACATGCAGAAAACACACTATGGCTGCTTAACGGGAAAGGTGAGGTGGGGTGATACATAAAACAAGAGTTTCAAATTAGCTCAGATACCGTTCCATAAACCCAATATGTAATAGACAAGACCTACTCCTTGCTCAGAGAACTGGACTCAACACGCCCGATTCACCGCACAAGAATATATCTGACTAGTAATAATCTTAAAACCTATGTATTGATATCTCTCTGTTAGTGTGTCAAGTGGGTGTAAAGTGGCCTAAACACAGCCGTGAAAAGCAGCTAAACCCCATTATAAAAATAAATTACTTTTAAAAACCCATGAAACAAAGACAGGGAAAGAGAGAGAAATTCTTACACAATTCGTTCAGGGGCTGTGATGCAACCTGGATTGACCATATCTAGACCCACAGCTGGATGAGACATAAGGGTGGACACTCTTGGGGCTGAGAGGTTTGGTGAGGTTGGGTGAGCAAACGCAGACCCTTTAAAGTAATACTGCGTGCTACCCATCGCATGGGTCCCAAATCTCCAGGTTCAAGGGCATCTTCCTACATCGAAAACATGCATGAGAAACCCAGAAGATGGTACACCGTGTGATGGGGAAAGGTTTCTAAAACGCACCTCATTTCTCATCTCCTTGTGCTCGGGTTCGCCATTCCAGCCACTTTACTAGCAATCTCCCTACTTGGAGCATCAGCACCTTTAACCTCCTGTTCCGTACAGGTTGCAATTTGTCCTGAGGATGAACGGGAAGACGGGGAACCAATGAGAGACTAGCTCTTGGTGTTGGGACAGGCACAGGTCACTCTATTTTCCCATCAGGAAGAAGAATTAACCACAGGCTCAGCCTGCCCCCCGGAACCAGAACAGGGCCTGAAGCCATCCTGCGCTTTTGCGGCCGGCTCCCAAAAAAGCGACTTGTAAAATGGAGCTTCAGGGCACTGCAATTCACAAACCTGCAGAGTTATAAATGATAACTCTCGTCCACAAATATATTGAGGGAAGGCAAAGAAGAGGATTTGAAATCAAGGCAGAATTGCAGTAAACAGATTTCAGGAGGTAGATTCGAATCGCCTTTAAAGCACATGAAAAGCGGCAAAACGTTGACAATGATGCCCTTGGCCAAAAAGGGCGTATGCGTTTTTTCCTGAATATATTCAGGAAAAAACGCATACGCCCTTTTTGGCCAACCAAGCAACCTGGAAAGGCAAATCAGCGCTACAAAGAAGTCTCGCTTCCCATCGGTCAAAAGGGCCATGCTGAAAAAAGTGTCAAAACCAGAAATGCAGGACAGGCCATGGAGAAATGGGAGCCTTGCTACACTGATGGGCGGGATGTAAATTGCCAACAGCCACTCTGGAGAAGTGTACGGTGTGTCCTGAAACATCTAAAAAACACAGCTTAGAGAGCGTAGGGCACTTCCACGCATGGGGGGATAAAGTGGGAAAATTGAAAATCAGCAAGACACAAGCACCCCAAAGTTTAGGGCTGCTCTGTTGACAAGGACCTCCACTTCATTCCACCTTAAATATCCCAGGAAAGCGAAAAATGGATAAAAAAGTTGTGGTCCTTATGTACAATGGAATATCACTCAGCCATGAAATCAATGTCATAAGGCTAGTAGCAGCATGATGAGTGGATTTAGGTAAGACGATTCTAAGTGAAATAAGTCACACAGAAAAGGACACTTCTCATAAGGTGTCACTTATAGAGGGAATGTAAAAACCGTTACACTTGAACTGAATTACAAAACAGAACAGAGTCACACATGCAGAAAACACACTATGGCTGCTTAAGGGGAAAGGTGAGGTGGGGTGATACATAAAACAAGAGTTTCAAATTAGCTCAGATACCGTTCCATAAACCCAATATGTAATAGACAAGACCTACTCCTTGATCAGAGAACTGGACTCAACACGCCCGATTCACCGCACAAGAATATATCTGACCAGTAATAATCTTAAAACCTATGTATTGATATCTCTCTGTTAGTGTGTCAAGTGGGTGTAAAGCGGCCTAAACACAGCCGTGAAAAGCAGCTAAACCCCATTATAAAAATAAATTACTTTTAAAAACCCATGAAACAAAGACAGGGAAAGAGAGAGAAATTCTTACACAATTCGTTCAGGGGCTGTGATGCAACCTGGATTGACCATATCTAGACCCACAGCTGGATGAGACATAAGGGTGGACACTCTTGGGGCTGAGAGGTTTGGTGAGGTTGGGTGAGCAAACGCAGACCCTTTAAAATAATACTGCGTGCTACCCATCGCATGGGTCCCAAATCTCCGGGTTCAAGGGCATCTTCCTACATCGAAAACATGCATGAGAAACCCAGAAGATGGTACACCGTGTGATGGGGAAAGGTTTCTAAAACGCACCTCATTTCTCATCTCCTTGTGCTCGGGTTCGCCATTCCAGCCACTTTACTAGCAATCTCCCTACTTGGAGCATCAGCACCTTTAACCTCCTGTTCCGTACAGGTTGCAATTTGTCCTGAGGATGAACGGGAAGACGGGGAACCAATGAGAGACTAGCTCTTGGTGTTGGGACAGGCACAGGTCACTCTATTTTCCCATCAGGAAGAAGAATTAACCACAGGCTCAGCCTGCCCCCCGGAACCAGAACAGGGCCTGAAGCCATCCTGCGCTTTTGCGGCCGGCTCCCAAAAAAGCGACTTGTAAAATGGAGCTTCAGGGCACTGCAATTCACAAACCTGCAGAGTTATAAATGATAACTCTCGTCCACAAATATATTGAGGGAAGGCAAAGAAGAGGATTTAAAATCAAGGCAGAATTGCAGGAAACAGATTTCAGGAGGTAGATTCGAATCGCCTTTAAAGCACATGAAAAGCGGCAAAACGTTGACAATGATGCCCTTGGCCAAAAAGGGCGTATGCGTTTTTTCCTGAATATATTCAGGAAAAAACGCATACGCCCTTTTTGGCCAACCAAGCAACCTGGAAAGGCAAATCAGCGCTACAAAGAAGTCTCGCTTCCCATCGGTCAAAAGGGCCATGCTGAAAAAAGTGTCAAAACCAGAAATGCAGGACAGGCCATGGAGAAATGGGAGCCTTGCTACACTGATGGGCGGGATGTAAATTGCCAACAGCCACTCTGGAGAAGTGTACGGTGTGTCCTGAAACATCTAAAAAACACGGCTTAGAGAGCATAGGGCACTTCCACGCATGGGGGGATAAAGTGGGAAAATTGAAAATCAGCAAGACACAAGCACCCCAAAGTTTAGGGCTGCTCTGTTGACAAGGACCTCCACTTCATTCCACCTTAAATATCCCAGGAAAGCGAAAAATGGATAAAAAAGTTGTGGTCCTTATGTACAATGGAATATCACTCAGCCATGAAATCAATGTCATAAGGCTAGTAGCAGCATGATGAGTGGATTTAGGTAAGACGATTCTAAGTGAAATAAGTCACACAGAAAAGGACACTTCTCATAAGGTGTCACTTATAGAGGGAATGTAAAAACCGTTACACTTGAACTGAATTACAAAACAGAACAGAGTCACACATGCAGAAAACACACTATGGCTGCTTAAGGGGAAAGGTGAGGTGGGGTGATACATAAAACAAGAGTTTCAAATTAGCTCAGATACCGTTCCATAAACCCAATATGTAATAGACAAGACCTACTCCTTGATCAGAGAACTGGACTCAACACGCCCGATTCACCGCACAAGAATATATCTGACCAGTAATAATCTTAAAACCTATGTATTGATATCTCTCTGTTAGTGTGTCAAGTGGGTGTAAAGCGGCCTAAACACAGCCGTGAAAAGCAGCTAAACCCCATTATAAAAATAAATTACTTTTAAAAACCCATGAAACAAAGACAGGGAAAGAGAGAGAAATTCTTACACAATTCGTTCAGGGGCTGTGATGCAACCTGGATTGACCATATCTAGACCCACAGCTGGATGAGACATAAGGGTGGACACTCTTGGGGCTGAGAGGTTTGGTGAGGTTGGGTGAGCAAACGCAGACCCTTTAAAATAATACTGCGTGCTACCCATCGCATGGGTCCCAAATCTCCGGGTTCAAGGGCATCTTCCTACATCGAAAACATGCATGAGAAACCCAGAAGATGGTACACCGTGTGATGGGGAAAGGTTTCTAAAACGCACCTCATTTCTCATCTCCTTGTGCTCGGGTTCGCCATTCCAGCCACTTTACTAGCAATCTCCCTACTTGGAGCATCAGCACCTTTAACCTCCTGTTCCGTACAGGTTGCAATTTGTCCTGAGGATGAACGGGAAGACGGGGAACTAATGAGAGACTAGCTCTTGGTGTTGGGACAGGCACAGGTCACTCTATTTTCCCATCAGGAAGAAGAATTAACCACAGGCTCAGCCTGCCCCCCGGAACCAGAACAGGGCCTGAAGCCATCCTGCGCTTTTGCGGCCGGCTCCCAAAAAAGCGACTTGTAAAATGGAGCTTCAGGGCACTGCAATTCACAAACCTGCAGAGTTATAAATGATAACTCTCGTCCACAAATATATTGAGGGAAGGCAAAGAAGTGGATTTGAAATCAAGGCAGAATTGCAGGAAACAGATTTCAGGAGGTAGATTCGAATCACCTTTAAAGCACATGAAAAGCGGCAAAACGTTGACAATGATGCCCTTGGCCAAAAAGGGCGTATGCGTTTTTTCCTGAATACATTCAGGAAAAAACGCATACGCCCTTTTTGGCCATCCAAGTAACCTGGAAAGGCAAATCAGCGCTAGAAAGAAGTCTCGTTTGCCATCGGTCAAAAGGGCCATGCTGAAAAAAGTGTCACAACCAGAAATGCAGGACAGGCCATGGAGAAATGGGAGCCTTGCTACACTGATGGGCGGGATGTAAATTGCCAACAGCCACTCTGGAGAAGTGTACGGTGTGTCCTGAAACATCTAAAAAACACAGCTTAGAGAGCATAGGGCACTTCCACGCATGGGGGGATAAAGTGGGAAAATTGAAAATCAGCAAGACACAAGCACCCCAAAGTTTAGGGCTGCTCTGTTGACAAGGACCTCCACTTCCTCCCACCTTAAATATCCCAGGAAAGCGAAAAATGGATAAAAAAGTTGTGGTCCTTATGTACAATGGAATATCACTCAGCCATGAAATCAATGTCATAAGGCTAGTAGCAGCATGATGAGTGGATTTAGGTAAGACGATTCTAAGTGAAATAAGTCACACAGAAAAGGACACTTCTCATAAGGTGTCACTTATAGAGGGAATGTAAAAACCGTTACACTTGAACTGAATTACAAAACAGAACAGAGTCACACATGCAGAAAACACACTATGGCTGCTTAACGGGAAAGGTGAGGTGGGGTGATACATAAAACAAGAGTTTCAAATTAGCTCAGATACCGTTCCATAAACCCAATATGTAATAGACAAGACCTACTCCTTGCTCAGAGAACTGGACTCAACACGCCCGATTCACCGCACAAGAATATATCTGACTAGTAATAATCTTAAAACCTATGTATTGATATCTCTCTGTTAGTGTGTCAAGTGGGTGTAAAGTGGCCTAAACACAGCCGTGAAAAGCAGCTAAACCCCATTATAAAAATAAATTACTTTTAAAAACCCATGAAACAAAGACAGGGAAAGAGAGAGAAATTCTTACACAATTCGTTCAGGGGCTGTGATGCAACCTGGATTGACCATATCTAGACCCACAGCTGGATGAGACATAAGGGTGGACACTCTTGGGGCTGAGAGGTTTGGTGAGGTTGGGTGAGCAAACGCAGACCCTTTAAAGTAATACTGCGTGCTACCCATCGCATGGGTCCCAAATCTCCAGGTTCAAGGGCATCTTCCTACATCGAAAACATGCATGAGAAACCCAGAAGATGGTACACCGTGTGATGGGGAAAGGTTTCTAAAACGCACCTCATTTCTCATCTCCTTGTGCTCGGGTTCGCCATTCCAGCCACTTTACTAGCAATCTCCCTACTTGGAGCATCAGCACCTTTAACCTCCTGTTCCGTACAGGTTGCAATTTGTCCTGAGGATGAACGGGAAGACGGGGAACCAATGAGAGACTAGCTCTTGGTGTTGGGACAGGCACAGGTCACTCTATTTTCCCATCAGGAAGAAGAATTAACCACAGGCTCAGCCTGCCCCCCGGAACCAGAACAGGGCCTGAAGCCATCCTGCGCTTTTGCGGCCGGCTCCCAAAAAAGCGACTTGTAAAATGGAGCTTCAGGGCACTGCAATTCACAAACCTGCAGAGTTATAAATGATAACTCTCGTCCACAAATATATTGAGGGAAGGCAAAGAAGAGGATTTGAAATCAAGGCAGAATTGCAGTAAACAGATTTCAGGAGGTAGATTCGAATCGCCTTTAAAGCACATGAAAAGCGGCAAAACGTTGACAATGATGCCCTTGGCCAAAAAGGGCGTATGCGTTTTTTCCTGAATATATTCAGGAAAAAACGCATACGCCCTTTTTGGCCAACCAAGCAACCTGGAAAGGCAAATCAGCGCTACAAAGAAGTCTCGCTTCCCATCGGTCAAAAGGGCCATGCTGAAAAAAGTGTCAAAACCAGAAATGCAGGACAGGCCATGGAGAAATGGGAGCCTTGCTACACTGATGGGCGGGATGTAAATTGCCAACAGCCACTCTGGAGAAGTGTACGGTGTGTCCTGAAACATCTAAAAAACACAGCTTAGAGAGCGTAGGGCACTTCCACGCATGGGGGGATAAAGTGGGAAAATTGAAAATCAGCAAGACACAAGCACCCCAAAGTTTAGGGCTGCTCTGTTGACAAGGACCTCCACTTCATTCCACCTTAAATATCCCAGGAAAGCGAAAAATGGATAAAAAAGTTGTGGTCCTTATGTACAATGGAATATCACTCAGCCATGAAATCAATGTCATAAGGCTAGTAGCAGCATGATGAGTGGATTTAGGTAAGACGATTCTAAGTGAAATAAGTCACACAGAAAAGGACACTTCTCATAAGGTGTCACTTATAGAGGGAATGTAAAAACCGTTACACTTGAACTGAATTACAAAACAGAACAGAGTCACACATGCAGAAAACACACTATGGCTGCTTAAGGGGAAAGGTGAGGTGGGGTGATACATAAAACAAGAGTTTCAAATTAGCTCAGATACCGTTCCATAAACCCAATATGTAATAGACAAGACCTACTCCTTGATCAGAGAACTGGACTCAACACGCCCGATTCACCGCACAAGAATATATCTGACCAGTAATAATCTTAAAACCTATGTATTGATATCTCTCTGTTAGTGTGTCAAGTGGGTGTAAAGCGGCCTAAACACAGCCGTGAAAAGCAGCTAAACCCCATTATAAAAATAAATTACTTTTAAAAACCCATGAAACAAAGACAGGGAAAGAGAGAGAAATTCTTACACAATTCGTTCAGGGGCTGTGATGCAACCTGGATTGACCATATCTAGACCCACAGCTGGATGAGACATAAGGGTGGACACTCTTGGGGCTGAGAGGTTTGGTGAGGTTGGGTGAGCAAACGCAGACCCTTTAAAATAATACTGCGTGCTACCCATCGCATGGGTCCCAAATCTCCGGGTTCAAGGGCATCTTCCTACATCGAAAACATGCATGAGAAACCCAGAAGATGGTACACCGTGTGATGGGGAAAGGTTTCTAAAACGCACCTCATTTCTCATCTCCTTGTGCTCGGGTTCGCCATTCCAGCCACTTTACTAGCAATCTCCCTACTTGGAGCATCAGCACCTTTAACCTCCTGTTCCGTACAGGTTGCAATTTGTCCTGAGGATGAACGGGAAGACGGGGAACCAATGAGAGACTAGCTCTTGGTGTTGGGACAGGCACAGGTCACTCTATTTTCCCATCAGGAAGAAGAATTAACCACAGGCTCAGCCTGCCCCCCGGAACCAGAACAGGGCCTGAAGCCATCCTGCGCTTTTGCGGCCGGCTCCCAAAAAAGCGACTTGTAAAATGGAGCTTCAGGGCACTGCAATTCACAAACCTGCAGAGTTATAAATGATAACTCTCGTCCACAAATATATTGAGGGAAGGCAAAGAAGTGGATTTGAAATCAAGGCAGAATTGCAGGAAACAGATTTCAGGAGGTAGATTCGAATCACCTTTAAAGCACATGAAAAGCGGCAAAACGTTGACAATGATGCCCTTGGCCAAAAAGGGCGTATGCGTTTTTTCCTGAATACATTCAGGAAAAAACGCATACGCCCTTTTTGGCCATCCAAGTAACCTGGAAAGGCAAATCAGCGCTAGAAAGAAGTCTCGTTTGCCATCGGTCAAAAGGGCCATGCTGAAAAAAGTGTCACAACCAGAAATGCAGGACAGGCCATGGAGAAATAGGAGCCTTGCTACACTGATGGGCGGGATGTAAATTGCCAACAGCCACTCTGGAGAAGTGTACGGTGTGTCCTGAAACATCTAAAAAACACAGCTTAGAGAGCATAGGGCACTTCCACGCATGGGGGGATAAAGTGGGAAAATTGAAAATCAGCAAGACACAAGCACCCCAAAGTTTAGGGCTGCTCTGTTGACAAGGACCTCCACTTCCTTCCACCTTAAATATCCCAGGAAAGCGAAAAATGGATAAAAAAGTTGTGGTCCTTATGTACAATGGAATATCACTCAGCCATGAAATCAATGTCATAAGGCTAGTAGCAGCATGATGAGTGGATTTAGGTAAGACGATTCTAAGTGAAATAAGTCACACAGAAAAGGACACTTCTCATAAGGTGTCACTTATAGAGGGAATGTAAAAACCGTTACACTTGAACTGAATTAGAAAACAGAACAGAGTCACACATGCAGAAAACACACTATGGCTGCTTAACGGGAAAGGTGAGGTGGGGTGATACATAAAACAAGAGTTTCAAATTAGCTCAGATACCGTTCCATAAACCCAATATGTAATAGACAAGACCTACTCCTTGCTCAGAGAACTGGACTCAACACGCCCGATTCACCGCACAAGAATATATCTGACTAGTAATAATCTTAAAACCTATGTATTGATATCTCTCTGTTAGTGTGTCAAGTGGGTGTAAAGCGGCCTAAACACAGCCGTGAAAAGCAGCTAAACCCCATTATAAAAATAAATTACTTTTAAAAACCCATGAAACAAAGACAGGGAAAGAGAGAGAAATTCTTACACAATTCGTTCAGGGGCTGTGATGCAACCTGGATTGACAATATCTAGACCCACAGCTGGATGAGACATAAGGGTGGACACTCTTGGGGCTGAGAGGTTTGGTGAGGTTGGGTGAGCAAACGCAGACCCTTTAAAGTAATACTGCGTGCTACCCATCGCATGGGTCCCAAATCTCCAGGTTCAAGGGCATCTTCCTACATCGAAAACATGCATGAGAAACCCAGAAGATGGTACACCGTGTGATGGGGAAAGGTTTCTAAAACGCACCTCATTTCTCATCTCCTTGTGCTCGGGTTCGCCATTCCAGCCACTTTACTAGCAATCTCCCTACTTGGAGCATCAGCACCTTTAACCTCCTGTTCCGTACAGGTTGCAATTTGTCCTGAGGATGAACGGGAATACGGGGAACCAATGAGAGACTAGCTCTTGGTGTTGGGACAGGCACAGGTCACTCTATTTTCCCATCAGGAAGAAGAATTAACCACAGGCTCAGCCTGCCCCCCGGAACCAGAACAGGGCCTGAAGCCATCCTGCGCTTTTGCGGCCGGCTCCCAAAAAAGCGACTTGTAAAATGGAGCTTCAGGGCACTGCAATTCACAAACCTGCAGAGTTATAAATGATAACTCTCGTCCACAAATATATTGAGGGAAGGCAAAGAAGAGGATTTGAAATCAAGGCAGAATTGCAGTAAACAGATTTCAGGAGGTAGATTCGAATCGCCTTTAAAGCACATGAAAAGCGACAAAACGTTGACAATGATGCCCTTGGCCAAAAAGGGCGTATGCGTTTTTTCCTGAATATATTCAGGAAAAAACGCATACGCCCTTTTTGGCCAACCAAGCAACCTGGAAAGGCAAATCAGCGCTACAAAGAAGTCTCGCTTCCCATCGGTCAAAAGGGCCATGCTGAAAAAAGTGTCAAAACCAGAAATGCAGGATAGGCCATGGAGAAATGGGAGCCTTGCTACACTGATGGGCGGGATGTAAATTGCCAACAGCCACTCTGGAGAAGTGTACGGTGTGTCCTGAAACATCTAAAAAACACAGCTTAGAGAGCGTAGGGCACTTCCACGCATGGGGGGATAAAGTGGGAAAATTGAAAATCAGCAAGACACAAGCACCCCAAAGTTTAGGGCTGCTCTGTTGACAAGGACCTCCACTTCATTCCACCTTAAATATCCCAGGAAAGCGAAAAATGGATAAAAAAGTTGTGGTCCTTATGTACAATGGAATATCACTCAGCCATGAAATCAATGTCATAAGGCTAGTAGCAGCATGATGAGTGGATTTAGGTAAGACGATTCTAAGTGAAATAAGTCACACAGAAAAGGACACTTCTCATAAGGTGTCACTTATAGAGGGAATGTAAAAACCGTTACACTTGAACTGAATTACAAAACAGAACAGAGTCACACATGCAGAAAACACACTATGGCTGCTTAAGGGGAAAGGTGAGGTGGGGTGATACATAAAACAAGAGTTTCAAATTAGCTCAGATACCGTTCCATAAACCCAATATGTAATAGACAAGACCTACTCCTTGATCAGAGAACTGGACTCAACACGCCCGATTCACCGCACAAGAATATATCTGACCAGTAATAATCTTAAAACCTATGTATTGATATCTCTCTGTTAGTGTGTCAAGTGGGTGTAAAGCGGCCTAAACACAGCCGTGAAAAGCAGCTAAACCCCATTATAAAAATAAATTACTTTTAAAAACCCATGAAACAAAGACAGGGAAAGAGAGAGAAATTCTTACACAATTCGTTCAGGGGCTGTGATGCAACCTGGATTGACCATATCTAGACCCACAGCTGGATGAGACATAAGGGTGGACACTCTTGGGGCTGAGAGGTTTGGTGAGGTTGGGTGAGCAAACGCAGACCCTTTAAAATAATACTGCGTGCTACCCATCGCATGGGTCCCAAATCTCCGGGTTCAAGGGCATCTTCCTACATCGAAAACATGCATGAGAAACCCAGAAGATGGTACACCGTGTGATGGGGAAAGGTTTCTAAAACGCACCTCATTTCTCATCTCCTTGTGCTCGGGTTCGCCATTCCAGCCACTTTACTAGCAATCTCCCTACTTGGAGCATCAGCACCTTTAACCTCCTGTTCCGTACAGGTTGCAATTTGTCCTGAGGATGAACGGGAAGACGGGGAACCAATGAGAGACTAGCTCTTGGTGTTGGGACAGGCACAGGTCACTCTATTTTCCCATCAGGAAGAAGAATTAACCACAGGCTCAGCCTGCCCCCCGGAACCAGAACAGGGCCTGAAGCCATCCTGCGCTTTTGCGGCCGGCTCCCAAAAAAGCGACTTGTAAAATGGAGCTTCAGGGCACTGCAATTCACAAACCTGCAGAGTTATAAATGATAACTCTCGTCCACAAATATATTGAGGGAAGGCAAAGAAGTGGATTTGAAATCAAGGCAGAATTGCAGGAAACAGATTTCAGGAGGTAGATTCGAATCGCCTTTAAAGCACATGAAAAGCGGCAAAACGTTGACAATGATGCCCTTGGCCAAAAAGGGCGTATGCGTTTTTTCCTGAATACATTCAGGAAAAAACGCATACGCCCTTTTTGGCCATCCAAGTAACCTGGAAAGGCAAATCAGCGCTAGAAAGAAGTCTCGTTTCCCATCGGTCAAAAGGGCCATGCTGAAAAATGTGTCAAAACCAGAAATGCAGGACAGGCCATGGAGAAATAGGAGCCTTGCTACACTGATGGGCGGGATGTAAATTGCCAACAGCCACTCTGGAGAAGTGTACGGTGTGTCCTGAAACATCTAAAAAACACAGCTTAGAGAGCATAGGGCACTTCCACGCATGGGGGGATAAAGTGGGAAAATTGAAAATCAGCAAGACACAAGCACCCCAAAGTTTAGGGCTGCTCTGTTGACAAGGACCTCCACTTCCTTCCACCTTAAATATCCCAGGAAAGCGAAAAATGGATAAAAAAGTTGTGGTCCTTATGTACAATGGAATATCACTCAGCCATGAAATCAATGTCATAAGGCTAGTAGCAGCATGATGAGTGGATTTAGGTAAGACGATTCTAAGTGAAATAAGTCACACAGAAAAGGACACTTCTCATAAGGTGTCACTTATAGAGGGAATGTAAAAACCGTTACACTTGAACTGAATTACAAAACAGAACAGAGTCACACATGCAGAAAACACACTATGGCTGCTTAACGGGAAAGGTGAGGTGGGGTGATACATAAAACAAGAGTTTCAAATTAGCTCAGATACCGTTCCATAAACCCAATATGTAATAGACAAGACCTACTCCTTGCTCAGAGAACTGGACTCAACACGCCCGATTCACCGCACAAGAATATATCTGACTAGTAATAATCTTAAAACCTATGTATTGATATCTCTCTGTTAGTGTGTCAAGTGGGTGTAAAGCGGCATAAACACAGCCGTGAAAAGCAGCTAAACCCCATTATAAAAATAAATTACTTTTAAAAACCCATGAAACAAAGACAGGGAAAGAGAGAGAAATTCTTACACAATTCGTTCAGGGGCTGTGATGCAACCTGTATTGACCATATCTAGACCCACAGCTGGATGAGACATAAGGGTGGACACTCTTGGGGCTGAGAGGTTTGGTGAGGTTGGGTGAGCAAACGCAGACCCTTTAAAGTAATACTGCGTGCTACCCATCGCATGGGTCTCAAATCTCCAGGTTCAAGGGCATCTTCCTACATCGAAAACATGCATGAGAAACCCAGAAGATGGTACACCGTGTGATGGGGAAAGGTTTCTAAAACGCACCTCATTTCTCATCTCCTTGTGCTCGGGTTCGCCATTCCAGCCACTTTACTAGCAATCTCCCTACTTGGAGCATCAGCACCTTTAACCTCCTGTTCCGTACAGGTTGCAATTTGTCCTGAGGATGAACGGGAAGACGGGGAAGCAATGAGAGACTAGCTCTTGGTGTTGGGACAGGCACAGGTCACTCTATTTTCCCATCAGGAAGAAGAATTAACCACAGGCTCAGCCTGCCCCCCGGAACCAGAACAGGGCCTGAAGCCATCCTGCGCTTTTGTGGCCGGCTCCCAAAAAAGCGACTTGTAAAATGGAGCTTCAGGGCACTGCAATTCACAGACCTGCAGAGTTATAAATGATAACTCTCGTCCACAAATATATTGAGGGAAGGCAAAGAAGAGGATTTGAAATCAAGGCAGAATTGCAGGAAACAGATTTCAGGAGGTAGATTCGAATCGCCTTTAAAGCACATGAAAAGCGGCAAAACGTTGACAATGATGCCCTTGGCCAAAAAGGGCGTATGCGTTTTTTTCTGAATACATTCAGGAAAAAACGCATACGCCCTTTTTGGCCATCCAAGTAACCTGGAAAGGCAAATCAGCGCTACAAAGAAGTCTCGTTTCCCATCGGTCAAAAGGGCCATGCTGAAAAAAGTGTCAAAACCAGAAACGCAGGACAGGCCATGGAGAAATGGGAGCCTTGCTACACTGATGTGCGGGATGTAAATTGCCAACAGCCACTCTGGAGAAGTGTACGGTGTGTCCTGAAACATCTAAAAAACACAGCTTAGAGAGCATAGGGCACTTCCACGCATGGGGGGATAAAGTGGGAAAATTGAAAATCAGCAAGACACAAGCACCCCAAAGTTTAGGGCTGCTCTGTTGACAAGGACCTCCACTTCCTTCCACCTTAAATATCCCAGGAAAGCGAAAAATGGATAAAAAAGTTGTGGTCCTTATGTACAATGGAATATCACTCAGCTATGAAATCAATGTCATAAGGCTAGTAGCAGCATGATGAGTGGATTTAGGTAAGACGATTCTAAGTGAAATAAGTCACACAGAAAAGGACACTTCTCATAAGCTGTCACTTATAGAGGGAATGTAAAAACCGTTACACTTGAACTGAATTACAAAACAGAACAGAGTCACACATGCAGAAAACACACTATGGCTGCTTAACGGGAAAGGTGAGGTGGGGTGATACATAAAACAAGAGTTTCAAATTAGCTCAGATACCGTTCCATAAACCCAATATGTAATAGACAAGACCTACTCCTTGCTCAGAGAACTGGACTCAACACGCCCGATTCACCGCACAAGAATATATCTGACTAGTAATAATCTTAAAACCTATGTATTGATATCTCTCTGTTAGTGTGTCAAGTGGGTGTAAAGCGGCATAAACACAGCCGTGAAAAGCAGCTAAACCCCATTATAAAAATAAATTACTTTTAAAAACCCATGAAACAAAGACAGGGAAAGAGAGAGAAATTCTTACACAATTCGTTCAGGGGCTGTGATGCAACCTGGATTGACAATATCTAGACCCACAGCTGGATGAGACATAAGGGTGGACACTCTTGGGGCTGAGAGGTTTGGTGAGGTTGGGTGAGCAAACGCAGACCCTTTAAAGTAATACTGCGTGCTACCCATCGCATGGGTCCCAAATCTCCAGGTTCAAGGGCATCTTCCTACATCGAAAACATGCATGAGAAACCCAGAAGATGGTACACCGTGTGATGGGGAAAGGTTTCTAAAACGCACCTCATTTCTCATCTCCTTGTGCTCGGGTTCGCCATTCCAGCCACTTTACTAGCAATCTCCCTACTTGGAGCATCAGCACCTTTAACCTCCTGTTCCGTACAGGTTGCAATTTGTCCTGAGGATGAACGGGAAGACGGGGAACCAATGAGAGACTAGCTCTTGGTGTTGGGACAGGCACAGGTCACTCTATTTTCCCATCAGGAAGAAGAATTAACCACAGGCTCAGCCTGCCCCCCGGAACCAGAACAGGGCCTGAAGCCATCCTGCGCTTTTGCGGCCGGCTCCCAAAAAAGCGACTTGTAAAATGGAGCTTCAGGGCACTGCAATTCACAAACCTGCAGAGTTATAAATGATAACTCTCGTCCACAAATATATTGAGGGAAGGCAAAGAAGAGGATTTGAAATCAAGGCAGAATTGCAGTAAACAGATTTCAGGAGGTAGATTCGAATCGCTTTTAAAGCACATGAAAAGCGGCAAAACGTTGACAATGATGCCCTTGGCCAAAAAGGGCATATGCGTTTTTTCCTGAATATATTCAGGAAAAAACGCATATGCCCTTTTTGGCCAACCAAGCAACCTGGAAAGGCAAATCAGCGCTACAAAGAAGTCTCGCTTCCCATCGGTCAAAAGGGCCATGCTGAAAAAAGTGTCAAAACCAGAAATGCAGGACAGGCCATGGAGAAATGGGAGCCTTGCTACACTGATGGGCGGGATGTAAATTGCCAACAGCCACTCTGGAGAAGTGTACGGTGTGTCCTGAAACATCTAAAAAACACAGCTTAGAGAGAGAGGGCACTTCCACGCATGGGGGGATAAAGTGGGAAAATTGAAAATCAGCAAGACACAAGCACCCCAAAGTTTAGGGCTGCTCTGTTGACAAGGACCTCCACTTCCTTCCACCTTAAATATCCCAGGAAAGCGAAAAATGGATAAAAAAGTTGTGGTCCTTATGTACAATGGAATATCACTCAGCCATGAAATCAATGTCATAAGGCTAGTAGCAGCATGATGAGTGGATTTAGGTAAGACGATTCTAAGTGAAATAAGTCACACAGAAAAGGACACTTCTCATAAGGTGTCACTTATAGAGGGAATGTAAAAACCGTTACACTTGAACTGAATTACAAAACAGAACAGAGTCACACATGCAGAAAACACACTATGGCTGCTTAACGGGAAAGGTGAGGTGGGGTGATACATAAAACAAGAGTTTCAAATTAGCTCAGATACCGTTCCATAAACCCAATATGTAATAGACAAGACCTACTCCTTGCTCAGAGAACTGGACTCAACACGCCCGATTCACCGCACAAGAATATATCTGACTAGTAATAATCTTAAAACCTATGTATTGATATCTCTCTGTTAGTGTGTCAAGTGGGTGTAAAGTGGCCTAAACACAGCCGTGAAAAGCAGCTAAACCCCATTATAAAAATAAATTACTTTTAAAAACCCATGAAACAAAGACAGGGAAAGAGAGAGAAATTCTTACACAATTCGTTCAGGGGCTGTGATGCAACCTGGATTGACAATATCTAGACCCACAGCTGGATGAGACATAAGGGTGGACACTCTTGGGGCTGAGAGGTTTGGTGAGGTTGGGTGAGCAAACGCAGACCCTTTAAAGTAATACTGCGTGCTACCCATCGCATGGGTCCCAAATCTCCAGGTTCAAGGGCATCTTCCTACATCGAAAACATGCATGAGAAACCCAGAAGATGGTACACCGTGTGATGGGGAAAGGTTTCTAAAACGCACCTCATTTCTCATCTCCTTGTGCTCGGGTTCGCCATTCCAGCCACTTTACTAGCAATCTCCCTACTTGGAGCATCAGCACCTTTAACCTCCTGTTCCGTACAGGTTGCAATTTGTCCTGAGGATGAACGGGAAGACGGGGAACCAATGAGAGACTAGCTCTTGGTGTTGGGACAGGCACAGGTCACTCTATTTTCCCATCAGGAAGAAGAATTAACCACAGGCTCAGCCTGCCCCCCGGAACCAGAACAGGGCCTGAAGCCATCCTGCGCTTTTGCGGCCGGCTCCCAAAAAAGCGACTTGTAAAATGGAGCTTCAGGGCACTGCAATTCACAAACCTGCAGAGTTATAAATGATAACTCTCGTCCACAAATATATTGAGGGAAGGCAAAGAAGAGGATTTGAAATCAAGGCAGAATTGCAGTAAACAGATTTCAGGAGGTAGATTCGAATCGCATTTAAAGCACATGAAAAGCGGCAAAACGTTGACAATGATGCCCTTGGCCAAAAAGGGCATATGCGTTTTTTCCTGAATATATTCAGGAAAAAACGCATATGCCCTTTTTGGCCAACCAAGCAACCTGGAAAGGCAAATCAGCGCTACAAAGAAGTCTCGCTTCCCATCGGTCAAAAGGGCCATGCTGAAAAAAGTGTCAAAACCAGAAATGCAGGACAGGCCATGGAGAAATGGGAGCCTTGCTACACTGATGGGCGGGATGTAAATTGCCAACAGCCACTCTGGAGAAGTGTACGGTGTGTCCTGAAACATCTAAAAAACACAGCTTAGAGAGAGAGGGCACTTCCACGCATGGGGGGATAAAGTGGGAAAATTGAAAATCAGCAAGACACAAGCACCCCAAAGTTTAGGGCTGCTCTGTTGACAAGGACCTCCACTTCATTCCAACTTAAATATCCCAGGAAAGCGAAAAATGGATAAAAAAGTTGTGGTCCTTATGTACAATGGAATATCACTCAGCCATGAAATCAATGTCATAAGGCTAGTAGCAGCATGATGAGTGGATTTAGGTAAGACGATTCTAAGTGAAATAAGTCACACAGAAAAGGACACTTCTCATAAGGTGTCACTTATAGAGGGAATGTAAAAACCGTTACACTTGAACTGAATTACAAAACAGAACAGAGTCACACATGCAGAAAACACACTATGGCTGCTTAACGGGAAAGGTGAGGTGGGGTGATACATAAAACAAGAGTTTCAAATTAGCTCAGATACCGTTCCATAAACCCAATATGGAATAGACAAGACCTACTCCTTGCTCAGAGAACTGGACTCAACACGCCCGATTCACCGCACAAGAATATATCTGACCAGTAATAATCTTAAAACCTATGTATTGATATCTCTCTGTTAGTGTGTCAAGTGGGTGTAAAGCGGCCTAAACACAGCCGTGAAAAGCAGCTAAACCCCATTATAAAAATAAATTACTTTTAAAAACCCATGAAACAAAGACAGGGAAAGAGAGAGAAATTCTTACACAATTCGTTCAGGGGCTGTGATGCAACCTGTATTGACCATATCTAGACCCACAGCTGGATGAGACATAAGGGTGGACACTCTTGGGGCTGAGAGGTTTGGTGAGGTTGGGTGAGCAAACGCAGACCCTTTAAAGTAATACTGCGTGCTACCCATCGCATGGGTCCCAAATCTCCAGGTTCAAGGGCATCTTCCTACATCGAAAACATGCATGAGAAACCCAGAAGATGGTGCACCGTGTGATGGGGAAAGGTATCTAAAATGCACCTCATTTCTCATCTCCTTGTGCTGGGGTTCGCCATTCCAGCCACTTTACTAGCAATCTCCCTACTTGGAGCATCAGCACCTTTAACCTCCTGTTCCGTACAGGTTGCAATTTGTCCTGAGGATGAATGGGAAGACGGGGAACCAATGAGAGACTAGCTCTTGGTTTTGGGACAGTCACAGGTCACTCTATTTTCCCATCAGGAAGAAGAATTAACCACAGGCTCAGCCTGCCCCCCGGAACCAGAACAGGGCCTGAAGCCATCCTGCGCTTTTGCGGCCGGCTCCCAAAAAAGCGACTTGTAAAATGGAGCTTCAGGGCACTGCAATTCACAAACCTGCAGAGTTATAAATGATAACTCTCGTCCACAAATATATTGAGGGAAGGCAAAGAAGAGGATTTGAAATCAAGGCAGAATTGCAGTAAACAGATTTCAGGAGGTAGATTCGAATCGCCTTTAAAGCACATGAAAAGCGGCAAAACGTTGACAATGATGCCCTTGGCCAAAAAGGGCGTATGCGTTTTTTCCTGAATATATTCAGGAAAAAACGCATACGCCCTTTTTGGCCAACCAAGCAACCTGGAAAGGCAAATCAGCGCTACAAAGAAGTCTCGCTTCCCATCGGTCAAAAGGGCCATGCTGAAAAAAGTGTCAAAACCAGAAATGCAGGACAGGCCATGGAGAAATGGGAGCCTTGCTACACTGATGGGCGGGATGTAAATTGCCAACAGCCACTCTGGAGAAGTGTACGGTGTGTCCTGAAACATCTAAAAAACACAGCTTAGAGAGCGTAGGGCACTTCCACGCATGGGGGGATAAAGTGGGAAAATTGAAAATCAGCAAGACACAAGCACCCCAAAGTTTAGGGCTGCTCTGTTGACAAGGACCTCCACTTCATTCCACCTTAAATATCCCAGGAAAGCGAAAAATGGATAAAAAAGTTGTGGTCCTTATGTACAATGGAATATCACTCAGCCATGAAATCAATGTCATAAGGCTAGTAGCAGCATGATGAGTGGATTTAGGTAAGACGATTCTAAGTGAAATAAGTCACACAGAAAAGGACACTTCTCATAAGGTGTCACTTATAGAGGGAATGTAAAAACCGTTACACTTGAACTGAATTACAAAACAGAACAGAGTCACACATGCAGAAAACACACTATGGCTGCTTAAGGGGAAAGGTGAGGTGGGGTGATACATAAAACAAGAGTTTCAAATTAGCTCAGATACCGTTCCATAAACCCAATATGTAATAGACAAGACCTACTCCTTGCTCAGAGAACTGGACTCAACACGCCCGATTCACCGCACAAGAATATATCTGACCAGTAATAATCTTAAAACCTATGTATTGATATCTCTCTGTTAGTGTGTCAAGTGGGTGTAAAGCGGCCTAAACACAGCCGTGAAAAGCAGCTAAACCCCATTATAAAAATAAATTACTTTTAAAAACCCATGAAACAAAGACAGGGAAAGAGAGAGAAATTCTTACACAATTCGTTCAGGGGCTGTGATGCAACCTGGATTGACCATATCTAGACCCACAGCTGGATGAGACATAAGGGTGGACACTCTTGGGGCTGAGAGGTTTGGTGAGGTTGGGTGAGCAAACGCAGACCCTTTAAAATAATACTGCGTGCTACCCATCGCATGGGTCCCAAATCTCCGGGTTCAAGGGCATCTTCCTACATCGAAAACATGCATGAGAAACCCAGAAGATGGTACACCGTGTGATGGGGAAAGGTTTCTAAAACGCACCTCATTTCTCATCTCCTTGTGCTCGGGTTCGCCATTCCAGCCACTTTACTAGCAATCTCCCTACTTGGAGCATCAGCACCTTTAACCTCCTGTTCCGTACAGGTTGCAATTTGTCCTGAGGATGAACGGGAAGACGGGGAACCAATGAGAGACTAGCTCTTGGTGTTGGGACAGGCACAGGTCACTCTATTTTCCCATCAGGAAGAAGAATTAACCACAGGCTCAGCCTGCCCCCCGGAACCAGAACAGGGCCTGAAGCCATCCTGCGCATTTGCGGCCGGCTCCCAAAAAAGCGACTTGTAAAATGGAGCTTCAGGGCACTGCAATTCACAAACCTGCAGAGTTATAAATGATAACTCTCGTCCACAAATATATTGAGGGAAGGCAAAGAAGTGGATTTGAAATCAAGGCAGAATTGCAGGAAACAGATTTCAGGAGGTAGATTCGAATCACCTTTAAAGCACATGAAAAGCGGCAAAACGTTGACAATGATGCCCTTGGCCAAAAAGGGCGTATGCGTTTTTTCCTGAATACATTCAGGAAAAAACGCATACGCCCTTTTTGGCCATCCAAGTAACCTGGAAAGGCAAATCAGCACTAGAAAGAAGTCTCGTTTCCCATCGGTCAAAAGGGCCATGCTGAAAAAAGTGTCAAAACCAGAAATGCAGGACAGGCCATGGAGAAATAGGAGCCTTGCTACACTGATGGGCGGGATGTAAATTGCCAACAGCCACTCTGGAGAAGTGTACGGTGTGTCCTGAAACATCTAAAAAACACAGCTTAGAGAGCATAGGGCACTTCCACGCATGGGGGGATAAAGTGGGAAAATTGAAAATCAGCAAGACACAAGCACCCCAAAGTTTAGGGCTGCTCTGTTGACAAGGACCTCCACTTCCTTCCACCTTAAATATCCCAGGAAAGCGAAAAATGGATAAAAAAGTTGTGGTCCTTATGTACAATGGAATATCACTCAGCCATGAAATCAATGTCATAAGGCTAGTAGCAGCATGATGAGTGGATTTAGGTAAGACGATTCTAAGTGAAATAAGTCACACAGAAAAGGACACTTCTCATAAGGTGTCACTTATAGAGGGAATGTAAAAACCGTTACACTTGAACTGAATTACAAAACAGAACAGAGTCACACATGCAGAAAACACACTATGGCTGCTTAACGGGAAAGGTGAGGTGGGGTGATACATAAAACAAGAGTTTCAAATTAGCTCAGATACCGTTCCATAAACCCAATATGTAATAGACAAGACCTACTCCTTGCTCAGAGAACTGGACTCAACACGCCCGATTCACCGCACAAGAATATATCTGACTAGTAATAATCTTAAAACCTATGTATTGATATCTCTCTGTTAGTGTGTCAAGTGGGTGTAAAGCGGCATAAACACAGCCGTGAAAAGCAGCTAAACCCCATTATAAAAATAAATTACTTTTAAAAACCCATGAAACAAAGACAGGGAAAGAGAGAGAAATTCTTACACAATTCGTTCAGGGGCTGTGATGCAACCTGGATTGACCATATCTAGACCCACAGCTGGATGAGACATAAGGGTGGACACTCTTGGGGCTGAGAGGTTTGGTGAGGTTGGGTGAGCAAACGCAGACCCTTTAAAGTAATACTGCGTGCTACCCATCGCATGGGTCCCAAATCTCCAGGTTCAAGGGCATCTTCCTACATCGAAAACATGCATGAGAAACCCAGAAGATGGTACACCGTGTGATGGGGAAAGGTTTCTAAAACGCACCTCATTTCTCATCTCCTTGTGCTCGGGTTCGCCATTCCAGCCACTTTACTAGCAATCTCCCTACTTGGAGCATCAGCACCTTTAACCTCCTGTTCCGTACAGGTTGCAATTTGTCCTGAGGATGAACGGGAAGACGGGGAAGCAATGAGAGACTAGCTCTTGGTGTTGGGACAGGCACAGGTCACTCTATTTTCCCATCAGGAAGAAGAATTAACCACAGGCTCACCCTGCCCCCCGGAACCAGAACAGGGCCTGAAGCCATCCTGCGCTTTTGTGGCCGGCTCCCAAAAAAGCGACTTGTAAAATGGAGCTTCAGGGCACTGCAATTCACAGACCTGCAGAGTTATAAATGATAACTCTCGTCCACAAATATATTGAGGGAAGGCAAAGAAGAGGATTTGAAATCAAGGCAGAATTGCAGGAAACAGATTTCAGGAGGTAGATTCGAATCGCCTTTAAAGCACATGAAAAGCGGCAAAACGTTGACAATGATGCCCTTGGCCAAAAAGAGCGTATGCGTTTTTTTCTGAATACATTCAGGAAAAAACGCATACGCCCTTTTTGGCCATCCAAGTAACCTGGAAAGGCAAATCAGCGCTACAAAGAAGTCTCGTTTCCCATCGGTCAAAAGGGCCATGCTGAAAAAAGTGTCAAAACCAGAAACGCAGGACAGGCCATGGAGAAATGGGAGCCTTGCTACACTGATGGGCGGGATGTAAATTGCCAACAGCCACTCTGGAGAAGTGTACGGTGTGTCCTGAAACATCTAAAAAACACAGCTTATAGAGCATAGGACACTTCCACGCATGGGGGGATATAGTGGGAAAATTGAAAATCAGCAAGACACAAGCACCCCAAAGTTTAGGGCTGCTCTGTTGACAAGGACCTCCACTTCCTTCCACCTTAAATATCCCAGGAAAGCGAAAAATGGATAAAAAAGTTGTGGTCCTTATGTACAATGGAATATCACTCAGCCATGAAATCAATGTCATAAGGCTAGTAGCAGCATGATGAGTGGATTTAGGTAAGACGATTCTAAGTGAAATAAGTCACACAGAAAAGGACACTTCTCATAAGGTGTCACTTATAGAGGGAATGTAAAAACCGTTACACTTGAACTGAATTACAAAACAGAACAGAGTCACACATGCAGAAAACACACTATGGCTGCTTAACGGGAAAGGTGAGGTGGGGTGATACATAAAACAAGAGTTTCAAATTAGCTCAGATACCGTTCCATAAACCCAATATGTAATAGACAAGACCTACTCCTTGCTCAGAGAACTGGACTCAACACGCCCGATTCACCGCACAAGAATATATCTGACTAGTAATAATCTTAAAACCTATGTATTGATATCTCTCTGTTAGTGTGTCAAGTGGGTGTAAAGCGGCCTAAACACAGCCGTGAAAAGCAGCTAAACCCCATTATAAAAATAAATTACTTTTAAAAACCCATGAAACAAAGACAGGGAAAGAGAGAGAAATTCTTACACAATTCGTTCAGGGGCTGTGATGCAACCTGGATTGACCATATCTAGACCCACAGCTGGATGAGACATAAGGGTGGACACTCTTGGGGCTGAGAGGTTTGGTGAGGTTGGGTGAGCAAACGCAGACCCTTTAAAGTAATACTGCGTGCTACCCATCGCATGGGTCCCAAATCTCCAGGTTCAAGGGCATCTTCCTACATCGAAAACATGCATGAGAAACCCAGAAGATGGTACACCGTGTGATGGGGAAAGGTTTCTAAAACGCACCTCATTTCTCATCTCCTTGTGCTCGGGTTCGCCATTCCAGCCACTTTACTAGCAATCTCCCTACTTGGAGCATCAGCACCTTTAACCTCCTGTTCCGTACAGGTTGCAATTTGTCCTGAGGATGAACGGGAAGACGGGGAACCAATGAGAGACTAGCTCTTGGTGTTGGGACAGGCACAGGTCACTCTATTTTCCCATCAGGAAGAAGAATTAACCACAGGCTCAGCCTGCCCCCCGGAACCAGAACAGGGCCTGAAGCCATCCTGCGCTTTTGCGGCCGGCTCCCAAAAAAGCGACTTGTAAAATGGAGCTTCAGGGCACTGCAATTCACAAACCTGCAGAGTTATAAATGATAACTCTCGTCCACAAATATATTGAGGGAAGGCAAAGAAGAGGATTTGAAATCAAGGCAGAATTGCAGTAAACAGATTTCAGGAGGTAGATTCGAATCGCCTTTAAAGCACATGAAAAGCGGCAAAACGTTGACAATGATGCCCTTGGCCAAAAAGGGCATATGCGTTTTTTCCTGAATATATTCAGGAAAAAACGCATATGCCCTTTTTGGCCAACCAAGCAACCTGGAAAGGCAAATCAGCGCTACAAAGAAGTCTCGCTTCCCATCGGTCAAAAGGGCCATGCTGAAAAAAGTGTCAAAACCAGAAATGCAGGACAGGCCATGGAGAAATGGGAGCCTTGCTACACTGATGGGCGGGATGTAAATTGCCAACAGCCACTCTGGAGAAGTGTACGGTGTGTCCTGAAACATCTAAAAAACACAGCTTAGAGAGAGAGGGCACTTCCACGCATGGGGGGATAAAGTGGGAAAATTGAAAATCAGCAAGACACAAGCACCCCAAAGTTTAGGGCTGCTCTGTTGACAAGGACCTCCACTTCATTCCACCTTAAATATCCCAGGAAAGCGAAAAATGGATAAAAAATTGTGGTCCTTATGTACAATGGAATATCACTCAGCCATGAAATCAATGTCATAAGGCTAGTAGCAGCATGATGAGTGGATTTAGGTAAGACGATTCTAAGTGAAATAAGTCACACAGAAAAGGACACTTCTCATAAGGTGTCACTTATAGAGGGAATGTAAAAACCGTTACACTTGAACTGAATTACAAAACAGAACAGAGTCACACATGCAGAAAACACACTATGGCTGCTTAACGGGAAAGGTGAGGTGGGGTGATACATAAAACAAGAGTTTCAAATTAGCTCAGATACCGTTCCATAAACCCAATATGTAATAGACAAGACCTACTCCTTGCTCAGAGAACTGGACTCAACACGCCCGATTCACCGCACAAGAATATATCTGACTAGTAATAATCTTAAAACCTATGTATTGATATCTCTCTGTTAGTGTGTCAAGTGGGTGTAAAGCGGCATAAACACAGCCGTGAAAAGCAGCTAAACCCCATTATAAAAATAAATTACTTTTAAAAACCCATGAAACAAAGACAGGGAAAGAGAGAGAAATTCTTACACAATTCGTTCAGGGGCTGTGATGCAACCTGGATTGACAATATCTAGACCCACAGCTGGATGAGACATAAGGGTGGACACTCTTGGGGCTGAGAGGTTTGGTGAGGTTGGGTGAGCAAACGCAGACCCTTTAAAGTAATACTGCGTGCTACCCATCGCATGGGTCCCAAATCTCCAGGTTCAAGGGCATCTTCCTACATCGAAAACATGCATGAGAAACCCAGAAGATGGTACACCGTGTGATGGGGAAAGGTTTCTAAAACGCACCTCATTTCTCATCTCCTTGTGCTCGGGTTCGCCATTCCAGCCACTTTACTAGCAATCTCCCTACTTGGAGCATCAGCACCTTTAACCTCCTGTTCCGTACAGGTTGCAATTTGTCCTGAGGATGAACGGGAAGACGGGGAACCAATGAGAGACTAGCTCTTGGTGTTGGGACAGGCACAGGTCACTCTATTTTCCCATCAGGAAGAAGAATTAACCACAGGCTCAGCCTGCCCCCCGGAACCAGAACAGGGCCTGAAGCCATCCTGCGCTTTTGCGGCCGGCTCCCAAAAAAGCGACTTGTAAAATGGAGCTTCAGGGCACTGCAATTCACAAACCTGCAGAGTTATAAATGATAACTCTCGTCCACAAATATATTGAGGGAAGGCAAAGAAGAGGATTTGAAATCAAGGCAGAATTGCAGTAAACAGATTTCAGGAGGTAGATTCGAATCGCTTTTAAAGCACATGAAAAGCGGCAAAACGTTGACAATGATGCCCTTGGCCAAAAAGGGCATATGCGTTTTTTCCTGAATATATTCAGGAAAAAACGCATATGCCCTTTTTGGCCAACCAAGCAACCTGGAAAGGCAAATCAGCGCTACAAAGAAGTCTCGCTTCCCATCGGTCAAAAGGGCCATGCTGAAAAAAGTGTCAAAACCAGAAATGCAGGACAGGCCATGGAGAAATGGGAGCCTTGCTACACTGATGGGCGGGATGTAAATTGCCAACAGCCACTCTGGAGAAGTGTACGGTGTGTCCTGAAACATCTAAAAAACACAGCTTAGAGAGAGAGGGCACTTCCACGCATGGGGGGATAAAGTGGGAAAATTGAAAATCAGCAAGACACAAGCACCCCAAAGTTTAGGGCTGCTCTGTTGACAAGGACCTCCACTTCCTTCCACCTTAAATATCCCAGGAAAGCGAAAAATGGATAAAAAAGTTGTGGTCCTTATGTACAATGGAATATCACTCAGCCATGAAATCAATGTCATAAGGCTAGTAGCAGCATGATGAGTGGATTTAGGTAAGACGATTCTAAGTGAAATAAGTCACACAGAAAAGGACACTTCTCATAAGGTGTCACTTATAGAGGGAATGTAAAAACCGTTACACTTGAACTGAATTACAAAACAGAACAGAGTCACACATGCAGAAAACACACTATGGCTGCTTAACGGGAAAGGTGAGGTGGGGTGATACATAAAACAAGAGTTTCAAATTAGCTCAGATACCGTTCCATAAACCCAATATGTAATAGACAAGACCTACTCCTTGCTCAGAGAACTGGACTCAACACGCCCGATTCACCGCACAAGAATATATCTGACTAGTAATAATCTTAAAACCTATGTATTGATATCTCTCTGTTAGTGTGTCAAGTGGGTGTAAAGCGGCCTAAACACAGCCGTGAAAAGCAGCTAAACCCCATTATAAAAATAAATTACTTTTAAAAACCCATGAAACAAAGACAGGGAAAGAGAGAGAAATTCTTACACAATTCGTTCAGGGGCTGTGATGCAACCTGGATTGACAATATCTAGACCCACAGCTGGATGAGACATAAGGGTGGACACTCTTGGGGCTGAGAGGTTTGGTGAGGTTGGGTGAGCAAACGCAGACCCTTTAAAGTAATACTGCGTGCTACCCATCGCATGGGTCCCAAATCTCCAGGTTCAAGGGCATCTTCCTACATCGAAAACATGCATGAGAAACCCAGAAGATGGTACACCGTGTGATGGGGAAAGGTTTCTAAAACGCACCTCATTTCTCATCTCCTTGTGCTCGGGTTCGCCATTCCAGCCACTTTACTAGCAATCTCCCTACTTGGAGCATCAGCACCTTTAACCTCCTGTTCCGTACAGGTTGCAATTTGTCCTGAGGATGAACGGGAAGACGGGGAACCAATGAGAGACTAGCTCTTGGTGTTGGGACAGGCACAGGTCACTCTATTTTCCCATCAGGAAGAAGAATTAACCACAGGCTCAGCCTGCCCCCCGGAACCAGAACAGGGCCTGAAGCCATCCTGCGCTTTTGCGGCCGGCTCCCAAAAAAGCGACTTGTAAAATGGAGCTTCAGGGCACTGCAATTCACAAACCTGCAGAGTTATAAATGATAACTCTCGTCCACAAATATATTGAGGGAAGGCAAAGAAGAGGATTTGAAATCAAGGCAGAATTGCAGTAAACAGATTTCAGGAGGTAGATTCGAATCGCCTTTAAAGCACATGAAAAGCGGCAAAACGTTGACAATGATGCCCTTGGCCAAAAAGGGCATATGCGTTTTTTCCTGAATATATTCAGGAAAAAACGCATATGCCCTTTTTGGCCAACCAAGCAACCTGGAAAGGCAAATCAGCGCTACAAAGAAGTCTCGCTTCCCATCGGTCAAAAGGGCCATGCTGAAAAAAGTGTCAAAACCAGAAATGCAGGACAGGCCATGGAGAAATGGGAGCCTTGCTACACTGATGGGCGGGATGTAAATTGCCAACAGCCACTCTGGAGAAGTGTACGGTGTGTCCTGAAACATCTAAAAAACACAGCTTAGAGAGAGAGGGCACTTCCACGCATGGGGGGATAAAGTGGGAAAATTGAAAATCAGCAAGACACAAGCACCCCAAAGTTTAGGGCTGCTCTGTTGACAAGGACCTCCACTTCATTCCACCTTAAATATCCCAGGAAAGCGAACAATGGATAAAAAATTGTGGTCCTTATGTACAATGGAATATCACTCAGCCATGAAATCAATGTCATAAGGCTAGTAGCAGCATGATGAGTGGATTTAGGTAAGACGATTCTAAGTGAAATAAGTCACACAGAAAAGGACACTTCTCATAAGGTGTCACTTATAGAGGGAATGTAAAAACCGTTACACTTGAACTGAATTACAAAACAGAACAGAGTCACACATGCAGAAAACACACTATGGCTGCTTAACGGGAAAGGTGAGGTGGGGTGATACATAAAACAAGAGTTTCAAATTAGCTCAGATACCGTTCCATAAACCCAATATGTAATAGACAAGACCTACTCCTTGCTCAGAGAACTGGACTCAACACGCCCGATTCACCGCACAAGAATATATCTGACTAGTAATAATCTTAAAACCTATGTATTGATATCTCTCTGTTAGTGTGTCAAGTGGGTGTAAAGCGGCCTAAACACAGCCGTGAAAAGCAGCTAAACCCCATTATAAAAATAAATTACTTTTAAAAACCCATGAAACAAAGACAGGGAAAGAGAGAGAAATTCTTACACAATTCGTTCAGGGGCTGTGATGCAACCTGGATTGACCATATCTAGACCCACAGCTGGATGAGACATAAGGGTGGACACTCTTGGGGCTGAGAGGTTTGGTGAGGTTGGGTGAGCAAACGCAGACCCTTTAAAGTAATACTGCGTGCTACCCATCGCATGGGTCCCAAATCTCCAGGTTCAAGGGCATCTTCCTACATCGAAAACATGCATCAGAAACCCAGAAGATGGTGCACCGTGTGATGGGGAAAGGTATCTAAAACGCACCTCATTTCTCATCTCCTTGTGCTGGGGTTCGCCATTCCAGCCACTTTACTAGCAATCTCCCTACTTGGAGCATCAGCACCTTTAACCTCCTGTTCCGTACAGGTTGCAATTTGTCCTGAGGATGAATGGGAAGACGGGGAACCAATGAGAGACTAGCTCTTGGTTTTGGGACAGGCACAGGTCACTCTATTTTCCCATCAGGAAGAAGAATTAACCACAGGCTCAGCCTGCCCCCCGGAACCAGAACAGGGCCTGAAGCCATCCTGCGCTTTTGCGGCCGGCTCCCAAAAAAGCGACTTGTAAAATGGAGCTTCAGGGCACTGCAATTCACAAACCTGCAGAGTTATAAATGATAACTTTCGTCCACAAATATATTGAGGGAAGGCAAAGAAGAGGATTTAAAATCAAGGCAGAATTGAAGGAAACAGATTTCAGGAGTTAGATTCGAATCGCCTTTAAAGCACATGAAAAGCGGCAAAACGTTGACAATGATGCCCTTGGCCAAAAAGGGCATATGCGTTTTTTCCTGAATATATTCAGGAAAAAACGCATACGCCCTTTTTGGCCAACCAAGCAACCTGGAAAGGCAAATCAGCGCTACAAAGAAGTCTCGCTTCCCATCGGTCAAAAGGGCCATGCTGAAAAAAGTGTCAAAACCAGAAATGCAGGACAGGCCATGGAGAAATGGGAGCCTTGCTACACTGATGGGCGGGATGTAAATTGCCAACAGCCACTCTGGAGAAGTGTACGGTGTGTCCTGAAACATCTAAAAAACACAGCTTAGAGAGCATAGGGCACTTCCACGCATGGGGGGATAAAGTGGGAAAATTGAAAATCAGCAAGACACAAGCACCCCAAAGTTTAGGGCTGCTCTGTTGACAAGGACCTCCACTTCATTCCACCTTAAATATCCCAGGAAAGCGAAAAATGGATAAAAAAGTTGTGGTCCTTATGTACAATGGAATATCACTCAGCCATGAAATCAATGTCATAAGGCTAGTAGCAGCATGATGAGTGGATTTAGGTAAGACGATTCTAAGTGAAATAAGTCACACAGAAAAGGACACTTCTCATAAGGTGTCACTTATAGAGGGAATGTAAAAACCGTTACACTTGAACTGAATTACAAAACAGAACAGAGTCACACATGCAGAAAACACACTATGGCTGCTTAACGGGAAAGGTGAGGTGGGGTGATACATAAAACAAGAGTTTCAAATTAGCTCAGATACCGTTCCATAAACCCAATATGGAATAGACAAGACCTACTCCTTGCTCAGAGAACTGGACTCAACACGCCCGATTCACCGCACAAGAATATATCTGACTAGTAATAATCTTAAAACCTATGTATTGATATCTCTCTGTTAGTGTGTCAAGTGGGTGTAAAGCGGCCTAAACACAGCCGTGAAAAGCAGCTAAACCCCATTATAAAAATAAATTACTTTTAAAAACCCATGAAACAAAGACAGGGAAAGAGAGAGAAATTCTTACACAATTCGTTCAGGGGCTGTGATGCAACCTGGATTGACCATATCTAGACCCACAGCTGGATGAGACATAAGGGTGGACACTCTTGGGGCTGAGAGGTTTGGTGAGGTTGGGTGAGCAAACGCAGACCCTTTAAAGTAATACTGCGTGCTACCCATCGCATGGGTCCCAAATCTCCAGGTTCAAGGGCATCTTCCTACATCGAAAACATGCATGAGAAACCCAGAAGATGGTGCACCGTGTGATGGGGAAAGGTATCTAAAACGCACCTCATTTCTCATCTCCTTGTGCTGGGGTTCGCCATCCCAGCCACTTTACTAGCAATCTCCCTACTTGGAGCATCAGCACCTTTAACCTCCTGTTCCGTACAGGTTGCAATTTGTCCTGAGGATGAATGGGAAGACGGGGAACCAATGAGAGACTAGCTCTTGGTGTTGGGACAGGCACAGGTCACTCTATTTTCCCATCAGGAAGAAGAATTAACCACAGGCTCAGCCTGCCCCCCGGAACCAGAACAGGGCCTGAAGCCATCCTGCGCTTTTGCGGCCGGCTCCCAAAAAAGCGACTTGTAAAATGGAGCTTCAGGGCACTGCAATTCACAAACCTGCAGAGTTATAAATGATAACTCTCGTCCACAAATATATTGAGGGAAGGCAAAGAAGAGGATTTGAAATCAAGGCAGAATTGCAGGAAACAGATTTCAGGAGGTAGATTCGAATCGCCTTTAAAGCACATGAAAAGCGGCAAAACGTTGACAATGATGCCCTTGGCCAAAAAGGGCGTATGCGTTTTTTCCTGAATATATTCAGGAAAAAACGCATACGCCCTTTTTGGCCAACCAAGCAACCTGGAAAGGCAAATCAGCGCTACAAAGAAGTCTCGCTTCCCATCGGTCAAAAGGGCCATGCTGAAAAAAGTGTCAAAACCAGAAATGCAGGACAGGCCATGGAGAAATGGGAGCCTTGCTACACTGATGGGCGGGATGTAAATTGCCAACAGCCACTCTGGAGAAGTGTACGGTGTGTCCTGAAACATCTAAAAACACAGCTTAGAGAGCATAGGGCACTTCCACGCATGGGGGGATAAAGTGGGAAAATTGAAAATCAGCAAGACACAAGCACCCCAAAGTTTAGGGCTGCTCTGTTGACAAGGACCTCCACTTCATTCCACCTTAAATATCCCAGGAAAGCGAAAAATGGATAAAAAAGTTGTGGTCCTTATGTACAATGGAATATCACTCAGCCATGAAATCAATGTCATAAGGCTAGTAGCAGCATGATGAGTGGATTTAGGTAAGACGATTCTAAGTGAAATAAGTCACACAGAAAAGGACACTTCTCATAAGGTGTCACTTATAGAGGATATGTAAAAACCGTTACACTTGAACTGAATTACAAAACAGAACAGAGTCACACATGCAGAAAACACACTATGGCTGCTTAACGGGAAAGGTGAGGTGGGGTGATACATAAAACAAGAGTTTCAAATTAGCTCAGATACCGTTCCATAAACCCAATATGTAATAGACAAGACCTACTCCTTGCTCAGAGAACTGGACTCAACACGCCCGATTCACCGCACAAGAATATATCTGACCAGTAATAATCTTAAAACCTATGTATTGATATCTCTCTGTTAGTGTGTCAAGTGGGTGTAAAGCGGCCTAAACACAGCCGTGAAAAGCAGCTAAACCCCATTATAAAAATAAATTACTTTTAAAAACCCATGAAACAAAGACAGGGAAAGAGAGAGAAATTCTTACACAATTCGTTCAGGGGCTGTGATGCAACCTGGATTGACCATATCTAGACCCACAGCTGGATGAGACATAAGGGTGGACACTCTTGGGGCTGAGAGGTTTGGTGAGGTTGGGTGAGCAAACGCAGACCCTTTAAAATAATACTGCGTGCTACCCATCGCATGGATCCCAAATCTCCAGGTTCAAGGGCATCTTCCTACATCGAAAACATGCATGAGAAACCCAGAAGATGGTACACCGTGTGATGGGGAAAGGTTTCTAAAACGCACCTCATTTCTCATCTCCTTGTGCTCGGGTTCGCCATTCCAGCCACTTTACTAGCAATCTCCCTACTTGGAGCATCAGCACCTTTAACCTCCTGTTCCGTACAGGTTGCAATTTGTCCTGAGGATGAACGGGAAGACGGGGAACCAATGAGAGACTAGCTCTTGGTGTTGGGACAGGCACAGGTCACTCTATTTTCCCATCAGGAAGAAGAATTAACCACAGGCTCAGCCTGCCCCCCGGAACCAGAACAGGGCCTGAAGCCATCCTGCGCTTTTGCGGCCGGCTCCCAAAAAAGCGACTTGTAAAATGGAGCTTCAGGGCACTGCAATTCACAGACCTGCAGAGTTATAAATGATAACTCTCGTCCACAAATATATTGAGGGAAGGCAAAGAAGTGGATTTGAAATCAAGGCAGAATTGCAGGAAACAGATTTCAGGAGGTAGATTCGAATCGCCTTTAAAGCACATGAAAAGCGGCAAAACGTTGACAATGATGCCCTTGGCCAAAAAGGGCGTATGCGTTTTTTCCTGAATACATTCAGGAAAAAACGCATACGCCCTTTTTGGCCAGCCAAGCAACCTGGAAAGGCAAATCAGCGCTACAAAGAAGTCTCGTTTCCCATCGGTCAAAAGGGCCATGCTGAAAAAAGTGTCAAAACCAGAAATGCAGGACAGGCCATGGAGAAATAGGAGCCTTGCTACACTGATGGGCGGGATGTAAATTGCCAACAGCCACTCTGGAGAAGTGTACGGTGTGTCCTGAAACATCTAAAAAACACAGCTTAGAGAGCATAGGGCACTTCCACGCATGGGGGGATAAAGTGGGAGAATTGAAAATCAGCAAGACACAAGCACCCCAAAGTTTAGGGCTGCTCTGTTGACAAGGACCTCCACTTCATTCCACCTTAAATATCCCAGGAAAGCGAAAAATGGATAAAAAAGTTGTGGTCCTTATGTACAATGGAATATCACTCAGCCATGAAATCAATGTCATAAGGCTAGTAGCAGCATGATGAGTGGATTTAGGTAAGACGATTCTAAGTGAAATAAGTCACACAGAAAAGGACACTTCTCATAAGGTGTCACTTATAGAGGATATGTAAAAACCGTTACACTTGAACTGAATTACAAAACAGAACAGAGTCACACATGCAGAAAACACACTATGGCTGCTTAACGGGAAAGGTGAGGTGGGGTGATACATAAAACAAGAGTTTCAAATTAGCTCAGATACCGTTCCATAAACCCAATATGTAATAGACAAGACCTACTCCTTGCTCAGAGAACTGGACTCAACACGCCCGATTCACCGCACAAGAATATATCTGACCAGTAATAATCTTAAAACCTATGTATTGATATCTCTCTGTTAGTGTGTCAAGTGGGTGTAAAGCGGCCTAAACACAGCCGTGAAAAGCAGCTAAACCCCATTATAAAAATAAATTACTTTTAAAAACCCATGAAACAAAGACAGGGAAAGAGAGAGAAATTCTTACACAATTCGTTCAGGGGCTGTGATGCAACCTGGATTGACCATATCTAGACCCACAGCTGGATGAGACATAAGGGTGGACACTCTTGGGGCTGAGAGGTTTGGTGAGGTTGGGTGAGCAAACGCAGACCCTTTAAAATAATACTGCGTGCTACCCATCGCATGGATCCCAAATCTCCAGGTTCAAGGGCATCTTCCTACATCGAAAACATGCATGAGAAACCCAGAAGATGGTACACCGTGTGATGGGGAAAGGTTTCTAAAACGCACCTCATTTCTCATCTCCTTGTGCTCGGGTTCGCCATTCCAGCCACTTTACTAGCAATCTCCCTACTTGGAGCATCAGCACCTTTAACCTCCTGTTCCGTACAGGTTGCAATTTGTCCTGAGGATGAACGGGAAGACGGGGAACCAATGAGAGACTAGCTCTTGGTGTTGGGACAGGCACAGGTCACTCTATTTTCCCATCAGGAAGAAGAATTAACCACAGGCTCAGCCTGCCCCCCGGAACCAGAACAGGGCCTGAAGCCATCCTGCGCTTTTGCGGCCGGCTCCCAAAAAAGCGACTTGTAAAATGGAGCTTCAGGGCACTGCAATTCACAGACCTGCAGAGTTATAAATGATAACTCTCGTCCACAAATATATTGAGGGAAGGCAAAGAAGTGGATTTGAAATCAAGGCAGAATTGCAGGAAACAGATTTCAGGAGGTAGATTCGAATCGCCTTTAAAGCACATGAAAAGCGGCAAAACGTTGACAATGATGCCCTTGGCCAAAAAGGGCGTATGCGTTTTTTCCTGAATACATTCAGGAAAAAACGCATACGCCCTTTTTGGCCAGCCAAGCAACCTGGAAAGGCAAATCAGCGCTACAAAGAAGTCTCGTTTCCCATCGGTCAAAAGGGCCATGCTGAAAAAAGTGTCAAAACCAGAAATGCAGGACAGGCCATGGAGAAATAGGAGCCTTGCTACACTGATGGGCGGGATGTAAATTGCCAACAGCCACTCTGGAGAAGTGTACGGTGTGTCCTGAAACATCTAAAAAACACAGCTTAGAGAGCATAGGGCACTTCCACGCATGGGGGGATAAAGTGGGAAAATTGAAAATCAGCAAGACACAAGCACCACAAAGTTTAGGGCTGCTCTGTTGACAAGGACCTCCACTTCCTTCCACCTTAAATATCCCAGGAAAGCGAAAACTGGATAAAAAAGTTGTGGTCCTTATGTACAATGGAATATCACTCAGCCATGAAATCAATGTCATAAGGCTAGTAGCAGCATGATTAGTGGATTTAGGTAAGACGATTCTAAGTGAAATAAGTCACACAGAAAAGGACACTTCTCATAAGGTGTCACTTATAGAGGGAATGTAAAAACCGTTACACTTGAACTGAATTACAAAACAGAACAGAGTCACACATGCAGAAAACACACTATGGCTGCTTAACGGGAAAGGTGAGGTGGGGTGATACATAAAACAAGAGTTTCAAATTAGCTCAGATACCGTTCCATAAACCCAATATGTAATAGACAAGACCTACTCCTTGCTCAGAGAACTGGACTCAACACGCCCGATTCACCGCACAAGAATATATCTGACTAGTAATAATCTTAAAACCTATGTATTGATATCTCTCTGTTAGTGTGTCAAGTGGGTGTAAAGCGGCATAAACACAGCCGTGAAAAGCAGCTAAACCCCATTATAAAAATAAATTACTTTTAAAAACCCATGAAACAAAGACAGGGAAAGAGAGAGAAATTCTTACACAATTCGTTCAGGGGCTGTGATGCAACCTGGATTGACAATATCTAGACCCACAGCTGGATGAGACATAAGGGTGGACACTCTTGGGGCTGAGAGGTTTGGTGAGGTTGGGTGAGCAAACGCAGACCCTTTAAAGTAATACTGCGTGCTACCCATCGCATGGGTCCCAAATCTCCAGGTTCAAGGGCATCTTCCTACATCGAAAACATGCATGAGAAACCCAGAAGATGGTACACCGTGTGATGGGGAAAGGTTTCTAAAACGCACCTCATTTCTCATCTCCTTGTGCTCGGGTTCGCCATTCCAGCCACTTTACTAGCAATCTCCCTACTTGGAGCATCAGCACCTTTAACCTCCTGTTCCGTACAGGTTGCAATTTGTCCTGAGGATGAACGGGAAGACGGGGAACCAATGAGAGACTAGCTCTTGGTGTTGGGACAGGCACAGGTCACTCTATTTTCCCATCAGGAAGAAGAATTAACCACAGGCTCAGCCTGCCCCCCGGAACCAGAACAGGGCCTGAAGCCATCCTGCGCTTTTGCGGCCGGCTCCCAAAAAAGCGACTTGTAAAATGGAGCTTCAGGGCACTGCAATTCACAAACCTGCAGAGTTATAAATGATAACTCTCGTCCACAAATATATTGAGGGAAGGCAAAGAAGAGGATTTGAAATCAAGGCAGAATTGCAGTAAACAGATTTCAGGAGGTAGATTCGAATCGCCTTTAAAGCACATGAAAAGCGGCAAAACGTTGACAATGATGCCCTTGGCCAAAAAGGGCGTATGCGTTTTTTCCTGAATATATTCAGGAAAAAACGCATACGCCCTTTTTGGCCAACCAAGCAACCTGGAAAGGCAAATCAGCGCTACAAAGAAGTCTCGCTTCCCATCGGTCAAAAGGGCCATGCTGAAAAAAGTGTCAAAACCAGAAATGCAGGACAGGCCATGGAGAAATGGGAGCCTTGCTACACTGATGGGCGGGATGTAAATTGCCAACAGCCACTCTGGAGAAGTGTACGGTGTGTCCTGAAACATCTAAAAAACACAGCTTAGAGAGCGTAGGGCACTTCCACGCATGGGGGGATAAAGTGGGAAAATTGAAAATCAGCAAGACACAAGCACCCCAAAGTTTAGGGCTGCTCTGTTGACAAGGACCTCCACTTCCTTCCACCTTAAATATCCCAGGAAAGCGAAAAATGGATAAAAAAGTTGTGGTCCTTATGTACAATGGAATATCACTCAGCCATGAAATCAATGTCATAAGGCTAGTAGCAGCATGATGAGTGGATTTAGGTAAGACGATTCTAAGTGAAATAAGTCACACAGAAAAGGACACTTCTCATAAGGTGTCACTTATAGAGGGAATGTAAAAACCGTTACACTTGAACTGAATTACAAAACAGAACAGAGTCACACATGCAGAAAACACACTATGGCTGCTTAACGGGAAAGGTGAGGTGGGGTGATACATAAAACAAGAGTTTCAAATTAGCTCAGATACCGTTCCATAAACCCAATATGTAATAGACAAGACCTACTCCTTGCTCAGAGAACTGGACTCAACACGCCCGATTCACCGCACAAGAATATATCTGACTAGTAATAATCTTAAAACCTATGTATTGATATCTCTCTGTTAGTGTGTCAAGTGGGTGTAAAGCGGCCTAAACACAGCCGTGAAAAGCAGCTAAACCCCATTATAAAAATAAATTACTTTTAAAAACCCATGAAACAAAGACAGGGAAAGAGAGAGAAATTCTTACACAATTCGTTCAGGGACTGTGATGCAACCTGGATTGACCATATCTAGACCCACAGCTGGATGAGACATAAGGGTGGACACTCTTGGGGCTGAGAGGTTTGGTGAGGTTGGGTGAGCAAACGCAGACCCTTTAAAGTAATACTGCGTGCTACCCATCGCATGGGTCCCAAATCTCCAGGTTCAAGGGCATCTTCCTACATCGAAAACATGCATGAGAAACCCAGAAGATGTTGCACCGTGTTATGGGGAAAGGTATCTAAAACGCACCTCATTTCTCATCTCCTTGTGCTGGGGTTCGCCATTCCAGCCCCTTTACTAGCAATCTCCCTACTTGGAGCATCAGCACCTTTAACCTCCTGTTCCGTACAGGTTGCAATTTGTCCTGAGGATGAATGGGAAGACGGGGAACCAATGAGAGACTAGCTCTTGGTTTTGGGACAGGCACAGGTCACTCTATTTTCCCATCAGGAAGAAGAATTAACCACAGGCTCACCCTGCCTCCCGGAACCAGAACAGGGCCTGAAGCCATCCTGCGCTTTTGCGGCCGGCTCCCAAAAAAGCGACTTGTAAAATGGAGCTTCAGGGCACTGCAATTCACAAACCTGCAGAGTTATAAATGATAACTCTCGTCCACAAATATATTGAGGGAAGGCAAAGAAGAGGATTTGAAATCAAGGCAGAATTGCAGGAAACAGATTTCAGGAGGTAGATTCGAATCGCCTTTAAAGCACATGAAAAGCGGCAAAACGTTGACAATGATGCCCTTGGCCAAAAAGGGCGTATGCGTTTTTTCCTGAATATATTCAGGAAAAAACGCATACGCCCTTTTTGGCCAACCAAGCAACCTGGAAAGGCAAATCAGCGCTACAAAGAAGTCTCGCTTCCCATCGGTCAAAAGGGCCATGCTGAAAAAAGTGTCAAAACCAGAAATGCAGGACAGGCCATGGAGAAATGGGAGCCTTGCTACACTGATGGGCGGGATGTAAATTGCCAACAGCCACTCTGGAGAAGTGTACGGTGTGTCCTGAAACATCTAAAAAACACAGCTTAGAGAGCATAGGGCACTTCCACGCATGGGGGGATAAAGTGGGAAAATTGAAAATCAGCAAGACACAAGCACCCCAAAGTTTAGGGCTGCTCTGTTGACAAGGACCTCCACTTCATTCCACCTTAAATATCCCAGGAAAGCGAAAAATGGATAAAAAAGTTGTGGTCCTTATGTACAATGGAATATCACTCAGCCATGAAATCAATGTCATAAGGCTAGTAGCAGCATGATGAGTGGATTTAGGTAAGACGATTCTAAGTGAAATAAGTCACACAGAAAAGGACACTTCTCATAAGGTGTCACTTATAGAGGGAATGTAAAAACCGTTACACTTGAACTGAATTACAAAACAGAACAGAGTCACACATGCAGAAAACACACTATGGCTGCTTAACGGGAAAGGTGAAGTGGGGTGATACATAAAACAAGAGTTTCAAATTAGCTCAGATACCGTTCCATAAACCCAATATGTAATAGACAAGACCTACTCCTTGCTCAGAGAACTGGACTCAACACGCCCGATTCACCGCACAAGAATATATCTGACTAGTAATAATCTTAAAACCTATGTATTGATATCTCTCTGTTAGTGTGTCAAGTGGGTGTAAAGCGGCCTAAACACAGCCGTGAAAAGCAGCTAAACCCCATTATAAAAATAAATTACTTTTAAAAACCCATGAAACAAAGACAGGGAAAGAGAGAGAAATTCTTACACAATTCGTTCAGGGGCTGTGATGCAACCTGGATTGACCATATCTAGACCCACAGCTGGATGAGACATAAGGGTGGACACTCTTGGGGCTGAGAGGTTTGGTGAGGTTGGGTGAGCAAACGCAGACCCTTTAAAGTAATACTGCGTGCTACCCATCGCATGGGTCCCAAATCTCCAGGTTCAAGGGCATCTTCCTACATCGAAAACATGCATGAGAAACCCAGAAGATGGTACACCGTGTGATGGGGAAAGGTTTCTAAAACGCACCTCATTTCTCATCTCCTTGTGCTCGGGTTCGCCATTCCAGCCACTTTACTAGCAATCTCCCTACTTGGAGCATCAGCACCTTTAACCTCCTGTTCCGTACAGGTTGCAATTTGTCCTGAGGATGAACGGGAAGACGGGGAACCAATGAGAGACTAGCTCTTGGTGTTGGGACAGGCACAGGTCACTCTATTTTCCCATCAGGAAGAAGAATTAACCACAGGCTCAGCCTGCCCCCCGGAACCAGAACAGGGCCTGAAGCCATCCTGCGCTTTTGCGGCCGGCTCCCAAAAAAGTGACTTGTAAAATGGAGCTTCAGGGCACTTCAATTCACAGACCTGCAGAGATATAAATGATAACTCTCGTCCACAAATATATTGAGGGAAGGCAAAGAAGAGGATTTGAAATCAAGGCAGAATTGCAGGAAACAGATTTCAGGAGGTAGATTCGAATCGCCTTTAAAGCACATGAAAAGCGGCAAAACGTTGACAATGATGCCCTTGGCCAAAAAGGGCGTATGCGTTTTTTCCTGAATACATTCAGGAAAAAACGCATACGCCCTTTTTGGCCATCCAAGCAACCTGGAAAGGCAAATCAGCGCTACAAAGAAGTCTCGTTTCCCATCGGTCAAAAGGGCCATGCTGAAAAAAGTGTCAAAACCAGAAATGCAGGACAGGCCATGGAGAAATGGGAGCCTTGCTACACTGATGGGCGGGATGTAAATTGCCAACAGCCACTCTGGAGAAGTGTACGGTGTGTCCTGAAACATCTAAAAAACACAGCTTAGAGAGCATAGGGCACTTCCACACATGGGGGGATAAAGTGGGAAAATTGAAAATCAGCAAGACACAAGCACCCCAAAGTTTAGGGCTGCTCTGTTGACAAGGACCTCCACTTCATTCCACCTTAAATATCCCAGGAAAGCGAAAAATGGATAAAAAAGTTGTGGTCCTTATGTACAATGGAATATCACTCAGCCATGAAATCAATGTCATAAGGCTAGTAGCAGCATGATGAGTGGATTTAGGTAAGACGATTCTAAGTGAAATAAGTCACACAGAAAAGGACACTTCTCATAAGGTGTCACTTATAGAGGGAATGTAAAAACCGTTACACTTGAACTGAATTACAAAACAGAACAGAGTCACACATGCAGAAAACACACTATGGCTGCTTAACGGGAAAGGTGAGGTGGGGTGATACATAAAACAAGAGTTTCAAATTAGCTCAGATACCGTTCCATAAACCCAATATGTAATAGACAAGACCTACTCCTTGCTCAGAGAACTGGACTCAACACGCCCGATTCACCGCACAAGAATATATCTGACTAGTAATAATCTTAAAACCTATGTATTGATATCTCTCTGTTAGTGTGTCAAGTGGGTGTAAAGCGGCATAAACACAGCCGTGAAAAGCAGCTAAACCCCATTATAAAAATAAATTACTTTTAAAAACCCATGAAACAAAGACAGGGAAAGAGAGAGAAATTCTTACACAATTCGTTCAGGGGCTGTGATGCAACCTGGATTGACCATATCTAGACCCACAGCTGGATGAGACATAAGGGTGGACACTCTTGGGGCTGAGAGGTTTGGTGAGGTTGGGTGAGCAAACGCAGACCCTTTAAAGTAATACTGCGTGCTACCCATCGCATGGGTCCCAAATCTCCAGGTTCAAGGGCATCTTCCTACATCGAAAACATGCATGAGAAACCCAGAAGATGGTACACCGTGTGATGGGGAAAGGTTTCTAAAACGCACCTCATTTCTCATCTCCTTGTGCTCGGGTTCGCCATTCCAGCCACTTTACTAGCAATCTCCCTACTTGGAGCATCAGCACCTTTAACCTCCTGTTCCGTACAGGTTGCAATTTGTCCTGAGGATGAACGGGAAGACGGGGAACCAATGAGAGACTAGCTCTTGGTGTTGGGACAGGCACAGGTCACTCTATTTTCCCATCAGGAAGAAGAATTAACCACAGGCTCAGCCTGCCCCCCGGAACCAGAACAGGGCCTGAAGCCATCCTGCGCTTTTGCGGCCGGCTCCCAAAAAAGCGACTTGTAAAATGGAGCTTCAGGGCACTGCAATTCACAAACCTGCAGAGTTATAAATGATAACTCTCGTCCACAAATATATTGAGGGAAGGCAAAGAAGAGGATTTGAAATCAAGGCAGAATTGCAGTAAACAGATTTCAGGAGGTAGATTCGAATCGCCTTTAAAGCACATGAAAAGCGGCAAAACGTTGACAATGATGCCCTTGGCCAAAAAGGGCGTATGCGTTTTTTCCTGAATATATTCAGGAAAAAACGCATACGCCCTTTTTGGCCAACCAAGCAACCTGGAAAGGCAAATCAGCGCTACAAAGAAGTCTCGCTTCCCATCGGTCAAAAGGGCCATGCTGAAAAAAGTGTCAAAACCAGAAATGCAGGACAGGCCATGGAGAAATGGGAGCCTTGTACACTGATGGGCGGGATGTAAATTGCCAACAGCCACTCTGGAGAAGTGTACGGTGTGTCCTGAAACATCTAAAAAACACAGCTTAGAGAGCGTAGGGCACTTCCACGCATGGGGGGATAAAGTGGGAAAATTGAAAATCAGCAAGACACAAGCACCCCAAAGTTTAGGGCTGCTCTGTTGACAAGGACCTCCACTTCCTTCCACCTTAAATATCCCAGGAAAGCGAAAAATGGATAAAAAAGTTGTGGTCCTTATGTACAATGGAATATCACTCAGCCATGAAATCAATGTCATAAGGCTAGTAGCAGCATGATGAGTGGATTTAGGTAAGACGATTCTAAGTGAAATAAGTCACACAGAAAAGGACACTTCTCATAAGGTGTCACTTATAGAGGGAATGTAAAAACCGTTACACTTGAACTGAATTACAAAACAGAACAGAGTCACACATGCAGAAAACACACTATGGCTGCTTAACGGGAAAGGTGAGGTGGGGTGATACATAAAACAAGAGTTTCAAATTAGCTCAGATACCGTTCCATAAACCCAATATGTAATAGACAAGACCTACTCCTTGCTCAGAGAACTGGACTCAACACGCCCGATTCACCGCACAAGAATATATCTGACTAGTAATAATCTTAAAACCTATGTATTGATATCTCTCTGTTAGTGTGTCAAGTGGGTGTAAAGCGGCCTAAACACAGCCGTGAAAAGCAGCTAAACCCCATTATAAAAATAAATTACTTTTAAAAACCCATGAAACAAAGACAGGGAAAGAGAGAGAAATTCTTACACAATTCGTTCAGGGGCTGTGATGCAACCTGGATTGACCATATCTAGACCCACAGCTGGATGAGACATAAGGGTGGACACTCTTGGGGCTGAGAGGTTTGGTGAGGTTGGGTGAGCAAACGCAGACCCTTTAAAGTAATACTGCGTGCTACCCATCGCATGGGTCCCAAATCTCCAGGTTCAAGGGCATCTTCCTACATCGAAAACATGCATGAGAAACCCAGAAGATGGTACACCGTGTGATGGGGAAAGGTTTCTAAAACGCACCTCATTTCTCATCTCCTTGTGCTCGGGTTCGCCATTCCAGCCACTTTACTAGCAATCTCCCTACTTGGAGCATCAGCACCTTTAACCTCCTGTTCCGTACAGGTTGCAATTTGTCCTGAGGATGAACGGGAAGACGGGGAACCAATGAGAGACTAGCTCTTGGTGTTGGGACAGGCACAGGTCACTCTATTTTCCCATCAGGAAGAAGAATTAACCACAGGCTCAGCCTGCCCCCCGGAACCAGAACAGGTCCTGAAGCCATCCTGCGCTTTTGCGGCCGGCTCCCAAAAAAGCGACTTGTAAAATGGAGCTTCAGGGCACTGCAATTCACAAACCTGCAGAGTTATAAATGATAACTCTCGTCCACAAATATATTGAGGGAAGGCAAAGAAGAGGATTTGAAATCAAGGCAGAATTGCAGGAAACAGATTTCAGGAGGTAGATTCGAATCGCCTTTACAGCACATGAAAAGCGGCAAAACGTTGACAATGATGCCCTTGGCCAAAAAGGGCGTATGCGTTTTTTCCTGAATATATTCAGGAAAAAACGCATACGCCCTTTTTGGCCAACCAAGCAACCTGGAAAGGCAAATCAGCGCTACAAAGAAGTCTCGCTTCCCATCGGTCAAAAGGGCCGTGCTGAAAAAAGTGTCAAAACCAGAAATGCAGGACAGGCCATGGAGAAATGGGAGCCTTGCTACACTGATGGGCGGGATGTAAATTGCCAACAGCCACTCTGGAGAAGTGTACGGTGTGTCCTGAAACATCTAAAAAACACAGCTTAGAGAGCATAGGGCACTTCCACGCATGGGGGGATAAAGTGGGAAAATTGAAAATCAGCAAGACACAAGCACCCCAAAGTTTAGGGCTGCTCTGTTGACAAGGACCTCCACTTCCTTCCACCTTAAATATCCCAGGAAAGCGAAAAATGGATAAAAAAGTTGTGGTCCTTATGTACAATGGAATATCACTCAGCCATGAAATCAATGTCATAAGGCTAGTAGCAGCATGATGAGTGGATTTAGGTAAGACGATTCTAAGTGAAATAAGTCACACAGAAAAGGACACTTCTCATAAGGTGTCACTTATAGAGGGAATGTAAAAACCGTTACACTTGAACTGAATTACAAAACAGAACAGAGTCACACATGCAGAAAACACACTATGGCTGCTTAACGGGAAAGGTGAGGTGGGGTGATACATAAAACAAGAGTTTCAAATTAGCTCAGATACCGTTCCATAAACCCAATATGTAATAGACAAGACCTACTCCTTGCTCAGAGAACTGGACTCAACACGCCCGATTCACCGCACAAGAATATATCTGACTAGTAATAATCTTAAAACCTATGTATTGATATCTCTCTGTTAGTGTGTCAAGTGGGTGTAAAGCGGCCTAAACACAGCCGTGAAAAGCAGCTAAACCCCATTATAAAAATAAATTACTTTTAAAAACCCATGAAACAAAGACAGGGAAAGAGAGAGAAATTCTTACACAATTCGTTCAGGGGCTGTGATGCAACCTGGATTGACCATATCTAGACCCACAGCTGGATGAGACATAAGGGTGGACACTCTTGGGGCTGAGAGGTTTGGTGAGGTTGGGTGAGCAAACGCAGACCCTTTAAAGTAATACTGCGTGCTACCCATCGCATGGGTCCCAAATCTCCAGGTTCAAGGGCATCTTCCTACATCGAAAACATGCATGAGAAACCCAGAAGATGGTACACCGTGTGATGGGGAAAGGTTTCTGAAACGCACCTCATTTCTCATCTCCTTGTGCTCGGATTCGCCATTCCAGCCACTTTACTAGGAATCTCCCTACTTGGAGCATCAGCACCTTTAACCTCCTGTTCCGTACAGGTTGCAATTTGTCCTGAGGATGATCGGGAAGACGGGGAACCAATGAGAGACTAGCTCTTGGTGTTGGGACAGGCACAGGTCACTCTATTTTCCCATCAGGAAGAAGAATTAACCACAGGCTCAGCCTGCCCCCCGGAACCAGAACAGGGCCTGAAGCCATCCTGCGCTTTTGCGGCCGGCTCCCAAAAAAGCGACTTGTAAAATGGAGCTTCAGGGCACTGCAATTCACAAACCTGCAGAGTTATAAATGATAACGCTCGTCCACAAATATATTGAGGGAAGGCAAAGAAGAGGATTTGAAATCAAGGCAGAATTGCAGGAAACAGATTTCAGGAGGTAGATTCGAATCGCCTTTACAGCACATGAAAAGCGGCAAAACGTTGACAATGATGCCCTTGGTCAAAAAGGGCGTATGCGTTTTTTCCTGAATATATTCAGGAAAAAACGCATACGCCCTTTTTGGCCAACCAAGCAACCTGGAAAGGCAAATCAGCGCTACAAAGAAGTCTCGCTTCCCATCGGTCAAAAGGGCCATGCTGAAAAAAGTGTCAAAACCAGAAATGCAGGACAGGCCATGGAGAAATGGGAGCCTTGCTACACTGATGGGCGGGATGTAAATTGCCAACAGCCACTCTGGAGAAGTGTACGGTGTGTCCTGAAACATCTAAAAAACACAGCTTAGAGAGCATAGGGCACTTCCACGCATGGGGGGATAAAGTGGGAAAATTGAAAATCAGCAAGACACAAGCACCCCAAAGTTTAGGGCTGCTCTGTTGACAAGGACCTCCACTTCCTTCCACCTTAAATATCCCAGGAAAGCGAAAAATGGATAAAAAAGTTGTGGTCCTTATGTACAATGGAATATCACTCAGCCATGAAATCAATGTCATAAGGCTAGTAGCAGCATGATGAGTGGATTTAGGTAAGACGATTCTAAGTGAAATAAGTCACACAGAAAAGGACACTTCTCATAAGGTGTCACTTATAGAGGGAATGTAAAAACCGTTACACTTGAACTGAATTACAAAACAGAACAGAGTCACACATGCAGAAAACACACTATGGCTGCTTAACGGGAAAGGTGAGGTGGGGTGATACATAAAACAAGAGTTTCAAATTAGCTCAGATACCGTTCCATAAACCCAATATATAATAGACAAGACCTACTCCTTGCTCAGAGAACTGGACTCAACACGCCCGATTCACCGCACAAGAATATATCTGACTAGTAATAATCTTAAAACCTATGTATTGATATCTCTCTGTTAGTGTGTCAAGTGGGTGTAAAGCGGCCTAAACACAGCCGTGAAAAGCAGCTAAACCCCATTATAAAAATAAATTACTTTTAAAAACCCATGAAACAAAGACAGGGAAAGAGAGAGAAATTCTTACACAATTCGTTCAGGGGCTGTGATGCAACCTGGATTGACCATATCTAGACCCACAGCTGGATGAGACATAAGGGTGGACACTCTTGGGGCTGAGAGGTTTGGTGAGGTTGGGTGAGCAAACGCAGACCCTTTAAAGTAATACTGCGTGCTACCCATCGCATGGGTCCCAAATCTCCAGGTTCAAGGGCATCTTCCTACATCGAAAACATGCATGAGAAACCCAGAAGATGGTACACCGTGTGATGGGGAAAGGTTTCTAAAACGCACCTCATTTCTCATCTCCTTGTGCTCGGGTTGGCCATTCCAGCCACTTTACTAGCAATCTCCCTACTTGGAGCATCAGCACCTTTAACCTCCTGTTCTGTACAGGTTGCAATTTGTCCTGAGGATGAACGGGAAGACGGGGAACCAATGAGAGACTAGCTCTTGGTGTTGGGACAGGCACAGGTCACTCTATTTTCCCATCAGGAAGAAGAATTAACCACAGGCTCAGCCTGCCCCCCGGAACCAGAACAGGGCCTGAAGCCATCCTGCGCTTTTGCGGCCGGCTCCCAAAAAAGCGACTTGTAAAATGGAGCTTCAGGGCACTGCAATTCACAAACCTGCAGAGTTATAAATGATAACTCTCGTCCACAAATATATTGAGGGAAGGCAAAGAAGAGGATTTGAAATCAAGGCAGAATTGCAGGAAACAGATTTCAGGAGGTAGATTCGAATCGCCTTTACAGCACATGAAAAGCGGCAAAACGTTGACAATGATGCCCTTGGCCAAAAAGGGCGTATGCGTTTTTTCCTGAATATATTCAGGAAAAAACGCATACGCCCTTTTTGGCCAACCAAGCAACCTGGAAAGGCAAATCAGCGCTACAAAGAAGTCTCGCTTCCCATCGGTCAAAAGGGCCATGCTGAAAAAAGTGTCAAAACCAGAAATGCAGGACAGGCCATGGAGAAATGGGAGCCTTGCTACACTGATGGGCGGGATGTACATTGCCAACAGCCACTCTGGAGAAGTGTACGGTGTGTCCTGGAACATCTAAAAAACACAGCTTAGAGAGCATAGGGCACTTCCACGCATGGGGGGATAAAGTGGGAAAATTGAAAATCAGCAAGACACAAGCACCCCAAAGTTTAGGGCTGCTCTGTTGACAAGGACCTCCACTTCCTTCCACCTTAAATATCCCAGGAAAGCGAAAAATGGATAAAAAAGTTGTGGTCCTTATGTACAATGGAATATCACTCAGCCATGAAATCAATGTCATAAGGCTAGTAGCAGCATGATGAGTGGATTTAGGTAAGACGATTCTAAGTGAAATAAGTCACACAGAAAAGGACACTTCTCATAAGGTGTCACTTATAGAGGGAATGTAAAAACCGTTACACTTGAACTGAATTACAAAACAGAACAGAGTCACACATGCAGAAAACACACTATGGCTGCTTAACGGGAAAGGTGAGGTGGGGTGATACATAAAACAAGAGTTTCAAATTAGCTCAGATACCGTTCCATAAACCCAATATGTAATAGACAAGACCTACTCCTTGCTCAGAGAACTGGACTCAACACGCCCGATTCACCGCACAAGAATATATCTGACCAGTAATAATCTTAAAACCTATGTATTGATATCTCTCTGTTAGTGTGTCAAGTGGGTGTAAAGCGCCCTAAAGACAGCCGTGAAAAGCAGCTAAACCCCATTATAAAAATAAATTACTTTTAAAAACCCATGAAACAAAGACAGGGAAAGAGAGAGAAATTCTTACACAATTCGTTCAGGGGCTGTGATGCAACCTGGATTGACCATATCTAGACCCACAGCTGGATGAGACATAAGGGTGGACACTCTTGGGGCTGAGAGGTTTGGTGAGGTTGGGTGAGCAAACGCAGACCCTTTAAAGTAATACTGCGTGCTACCCATCGCATGGGTCCCAAATCTCCAGGTTCAAGGGCATCTTCCTACATCGAAAACATGCATGAGAAACCCAGACGATGGTACACCGTGTGATGGGGAAAGGTTTCTAAAACGCACCTCATTTCTCATCTCCTTGTGCTCGGGTTCGCCATTCCAGACACTTTACTAGCAATCTCCCTACTTGGAGCATCAGCACCTTTAACCTCCTGTTCCGTACAGGTTGCAATTTGTCCTGAGGATGAACGGGAAGATGGGGAACCAATGAGAGACTAGCTCTTGGTGTTGGGACAGGCACAGGTCACTCTATTTTCCCATCAGGAAGAAGAATTAACCACAGGCTCAGCCTGCCCCCCGGAACCAGAACAGGGCCTGAAGCCATCCTGCGCTTTTGCGGCCGGCTCCCAAAAAAGCGACTTGTAAAATGGAGCTTCAGGGCACTGCAATTCACAAACCTGCAGACTTATAAATGATAACTCTCGTCCACAAATATATTGAGGGAAGGCAAAGAAGAGGATTTGAAATCAAGGCAGAATTGCAGGAAACAGATTTCAGGAGGTAGATTCGAATCGCCTTTACAGCACATGAAAAGCGGCAAAACGTTGACAATGATGCCCTTGGTCAAAAAGGGCGTATGCGTTTTTTCCTGAATATATTCAGGAAAAAACGCATACGCCCTTTTTGGCCAACCAAGCAACCTGGAAAGGCAAATCAGCGCTACAAAGAAGTCTCGCTTCCCATCGGTCAAAAGGGCCATGCTGAAAAAAGTGTCAAAACCAGAAATGCAGGACAGGCCATGGAGAAATGGGAGCCTTGCTACACTGATGGGCGGGATGTAAATTGCCAACAGCCACTCTGGAGAAGTGTACGGTGTGTCCTGAAACATCTAAAAAACACAGCTTAGAGAGCATAGGGCACTTCCACGCATGGGGGGATAAAGTGGGAAAATTGAAAATCAGCAAGACACAAGCACCCCAAAGTTTAGGGCTGCTCTGTTGACAAGGACCTCCACTTCCTTCCACCTTAAATATCCCAGGAAAGCGAAAAATGGATAAAAAAGTTGTGGTCCTTATGTACAATGGAATATCACTCAGCCATGAAATCAATGTCATAAGGCTAGTAGCAGCATGATGAGTGGATTTAGGTAAGACGATTCTAAGTGAAATAAGTCACACAGAAAAGGACACTTCTCATAAGGTGTCACTTATAGAGGGAATGTAAAAACCGTTACACTTGAACTGAATTACAAAACAGAACAGAGTCACACATGCAGAAAACACACTATGGCTGCTTAACGGGAAAGGTGAGGTGGGGTGATACATAAAACAAGAGTTTCAAATTAGCTCAGATACCGTTCCATAAACCCAATATATAATAGACAAGACCTACTCCTTGCTCAGAGAACTGGACTCAACACGCCCGATTCACCGCACAAGAATATATCTGACTAGTAATAATCTTAAAACCTATGTATTGATATCTCTCTGTTAGTGTGTCAAGTGGGTGTAAAGCGGCCTAAACACAGCCGTGAAAAGCAGCTAAACCCCATTATAAAAATAAATTACTTTTAAAAACCCATGAAACAAAGACAGGGAAAGAGAGAGAAATTCTTACACAATTCGTTCAGGGGCTGTGATGCAACCTGGATTGACCATATCTAGACCCACAGCTGGATGAGACATAAGGGTGGACACTCTTGGGGCTGAGAGGTTTGGTGAGGTTGGGTGAGCAAACGCAGACCCTTTAAAGTAATACTGCGTGCTACCCATCGCATGGGTCCCAAATCTCCAGGTTCAAGGGCATCTTCCTACATCGAAAACATGCATGAGAAACCCAGAAGATGGTACACCGTGTGATGGGGAAAGGTTTCTAAAACGCACCTCATTTCTCATCTCCTTGTGCTCGGGTTGGCCATTCCAGCCACTTTACTAGCAATCTCCCTACTTGGAGCATCAGCACCTTTAACCTCCTGTTCTGTACAGGTTGCAATTTGTCCTGAGGATGAACGGGAAGACGGGGAACCAATGAGAGACTAGCTCTTGGTGTTGGGACAGGCACAGGTCACTCTATTTTCCCATCAGGAAGAAGAATTAACCACAGGCTCAGCCTGCCCCCCGGAACCAGAACAGGGCCTGAAGCCATCCTGCGCTTTTGCGGCCGGCTCCCAAAAAAGCGACTTGTAAAATGGAGCTTCAGGGCACTGCAATTCACAAACCTGCAGAGTTATAAATGATAACTCTCGTCCACAAATATATTGAGGGAAGGCAAAGAAGAGGATTTGAAATCAAGGCAGAATTGCAGGAAACAGATTTCAGGAGGTAGATTCGAATCGCCTTTACAGCACATGAAAAGCGGCAAAACGTTGACAATGATGCCCTTGGCCAAAAAGGGCGTATGCGTTTTTTCCTGAATATATTCAGGAAAAAACGCATACGCCCTTTTTGGCCAACCAAGCAACCTGGAAAGGCAAATCAGCGCTACAAAGAAGTCTCGCTTCCCATCGGTCAAAAGGGCCATGCTGAAAAAAGTGTCAAAACCAGAAATGCAGGACAGGCCATGGAGAAATGGGAGCCTTGCTACACTGATGGGCGGGATGTACATTGCCAACAGCCACTCTGGAGAAGTGTACGGTGTGTCCTGGAACATCTAAAAAACACAGCTTAGAGAGCATAGGGCACTTCCACGCATGGGGGGATAAAGTGGGAAAATTGAAAATCAGCAAGACACAAGCACCCCAAAGTTTAGGGCTGCTCTGTTGACAAGGACCTCCACTTCCTTCCACCTTAAATATCCCAGGAAAGCGAAAAATGGATAAAAAAGTTGTGGTCCTTATGTACAATGGAATATCACTCAGCCATGAAATCAATGTCATAAGGCTAGTAGCAGCATGATGAGTGGATTTAGGTAAGACGATTCTAAGTGAAATAAGTCACACAGAAAAGGACACTTCTCATAAGGTGTCACTTATAGAGGGAATGTAAAAACCGTTACACTTGAACTGAATTACAAAACAGAACAGAGTCACACATGCAGAAAACACACTATGGCTGCTTAACGGGAAAGGTGAGGTGGGGTGATACATAAAACAAGAGTTTCAAATTAGCTCAGATACCGTTCCATAAACCCAATATGTAATAGACAAGACCTACTCCTTGCTCAGAGAACTGGACTCAACACGCCCGATTCACCGCACAAGAATATATCTGACCAGTAATAATCTTAAAACCTATGTATTGATATCTCTCTGTTAGTGTGTCAAGTGGGTGTAAAGCGCCCTAAAGACAGCCGTGAAAAGCAGCTAAACCCCATTATAAAAATAAATTACTTTTAAAAACCCATGAAACAAAGACAGGGAAAGAGAGAGAAATTCTTACACAATTCGTTCAGGGGCTGTGATGCAACCTGGATTGACCATATCTAGACCCACAGCTGGATGAGACATAAGGGTGGACACTCTTGGGGCTGAGAGGTTTGGTGAGGTTGGGTGAGCAAACGCAGACCCTTTAAAGTAATACTGCGTGCTACCCATCGCATGGGTCCCAAATCTCCAGGTTCAAGGGCATCTTCCTACATCGAAAACATGCATGAGAAACCCAGACGATGGTACACCGTGTGATGGGGAAAGGTTTCTAAAACGCACCTCATTTCTCATCTCCTTGTGCTCGGGTTCGCCATTCCAGACACTTTACTAGCAATCTCCCTACTTGGAGCATCAGCACCTTTAACCTCCTGTTCCGTACAGGTTGCAATTTGTCCTGAGGATGAACGGGAAGACGGGGAACCAATGAGAGACTAGCTCTTGGTGTTGGGACAGGCACAGGTCACTCTATTTTCCCATCAGGAAGAAGAATTAACCACAGGCTCAGCCTGCCCCCCGGAACCAGAACAGGGCCTGAAGCCATCCTGCGCTTTTGCGGCCGGCTCCCAAAAAAGCGACTTGTAAAATGGAGCTTCAGGGCACTGCAATTCACAAACCTGCAGACTTATAAATGATAACTCTCGTCCACAAATATATTGAGGGAAGGCAAAGAAGAGGATTTGAAATCAAGGCAGAATTGCAGGAAACAGATTTCAGGAGGTAGATTCGAATCGCCTTTACAGCACATGAAAAGCGGCAAAACGTTGACAATGATGCCCTTGGCCAAAAAGGGCGTATGCGTTTTTTCCTGAATATATTCAGGAAAAAACGCATACGCCCTTTTTGGCCAACCAAGCAACCTGGAAAGGCAAATCAGCGCTACAAAGAAGTCTCGCTTCCCATCGGTCAAAAGGGCCATGCTGAAAAAAGTGTCAAAACCAGAAATGCAGGACAGGCCATGGAGAAATGGGAGCCTTGCTACACTGATGGGCGGGATGTAAATTGCCAACAGCCACTCTGGAGAAGTGTACGGTGTGTCCTGAAACATCTAAAAAACACAGCTTAGAGAGCATAGGGCACTTCCACGCATGGGGGGATAAAGCGGGAAAATTGAAAATCAGCAAGACACAAGCACCCCAAAGTTTAGGGCTGCTCTGTTGACAAGGACCTCCACTTCCTTCCACCTTAAATATCCCAGGAAAGCGAAAAATGGATAAAAAAGTTGTGGTCCTTATGTACAATGGAATATCACTCAGCCATGAAATCAATGTCATAAGGCTAGTAGCAGCATGATGAGTGGATTTAGGTAAGACGATTCTAAGTGAAATAAGTCACACAGAAAAGGACACTTCTCATAAGGTGTCACTTATAGAGGGAATGTAAAAACCGTTACACTTGAACTGAATTACAAAACAGAACAGAGTCACACATGCAGAAAACACACTATGGCTGCTTAAGGGGAAAGGTGAGGTGGGGTGATACATAAAACAAGAGTTTCAAATTAGCTCAGATACCGTTCCATAAACCCAATATGTAATAGACAAGACCTACTCCTTGCTCAGAGAACTGGACTCAACACGCCCGATTCACCGCACAAGAATATATCTGACCAGTAATAATCTTAAAACCTATGTATTGATATCTCTCTGTTAGTGTGTCAAGTGGGTGTAAAGCGGCCTAAACACAGCCGTGAAAAGCAGCTAAACCCCATTATAAAAATAAATTACTTTTAAAAACCCATGAAACAAAGACAGGGAAAGAGAGAGAAATTCTTACACAATTCGTTCAGGGGCTGTGATGCAACCTGGATTAACCATATCTAGACCCACAGCTGGATGAGACATAAGGGTGGACACTCTTGGGGCTGAGAGGTTTGGTGAGGTTGGGTGAGCAAACGCAGACCCTTTAAAGTAATACTGCGTGCTACCCATCGCATGGGTCCCAAATCTCCAGGTTCAAGGGCATCTTCCTACATCGAAAACATGCATGAGAAACCCAGACGATGGTACACCGTGTGATGGGGAAAGGTTTCTAAAACGCACCTCATTTCTCATCTCCTTGTGCTCGGGTTCGCCATTCCAGACACTTTACTAGCAATCTCCCTACTTGGAGCATCAGCACCTTTAACCTCCTGTTCCGTACAGGTTGCAATTTGTCCTGAGGATGAACGGGAAGACGGGGAACCAATGAGATACTAGCTCTTGGTGTTGGGACAGGCACAGGTCACTCTATTTTCCCATCAGGAAGAAGAATTAACCACAGGCTCAGCCTGCCCCCCGGAACCAGAACAGGGCCTGAAGCCATCCTGCGCTTTTGCGGCCGGCTCCCAAAAAAGCGACTTGTAAAATGGAGCTTCAGGGCACTGCAATTCACAAACCTGCAGAGTTATAAATGATAACTCTCGTCCACAAATATATTGAGGGAAGGCAAAGAAGAGGATTTGAAATCAAGGCAGAATTGCAGGAAACAGATTTCAGGAGGTAGATTCGAATCGCCTTTGAAGCACATGAAAAGCGGCAAAACGTTGACAATGATGCCCTTGGCCAAAAAGGGCGTATGCGTTTTTTCCTGAATACATTCAGGAAAAAACGCATACGCCCTTTTTGGCCATCCAAGTAACCTGGAAAGGCAAATCAGCGCTACAAAGAAGTCTCGCTTCCCATCGGTCAAAAGGGCCATGCTGAAAAAAGTGTCAAAACCAGAAATGCAGGACAGGCCATGGAGAAATGGGAGCCTTGCTACACTGATGGGCGGGATGTAAATTGCCAACAGCCACTCTGGAGAAGTGTACGGTGTGTCCTGAAACATCTAAAAAACACAGCTTAGAGAGCATAGGGCACTTCCACGCATGGGGGGATAAAGTGGGGAAATTGAAAATCAGCAAGACACAAGCACCCCAAAGTTTAGGGCTGCTCTGTTGACAAGGACCTCCACTTCCTTCCACCTTAAATATCCCAGGAAAGCGAAAACTGGATAAAAAAGTTGTGGTCCTTATGTACAATGGAATATCACTCAGCCATGAAATCAATGTCATAAGGCTAGTAGCAGCATGATGAGTGGATTTAGGTAAGACGATTCTAAGTGAAATAAGTCACACAGAAAAGCACACTTCTCATAAGGTGTCACTTATAGAGGGAATGTAAAAACCGTTACACTTGAACTGAATTACAAAACAGAACAGAGTCACACATGCAGAAAACACACTATGGCTGCTTAACGGGAAAGGTGAGGTGGGGTGATACATAAAACAAGAGTTTCAAATTAGCTCAGATACCGTTCCATAAACCCAATATGTAATAGACAAGACCTACTCCTTGCTCAGAGAACTGGACTCAACACGCCCGATTCACCGCACAAGAATATATCTGACTAGTAATAATCTTAAAACCTATGTATTGATATCTCTCTGTTAGTGTGTCAAGTGGGTGTAAAGCGGCCTAAACACAGCCGTGAAAAGCAGCTAAACCCCATTATAAAAATAAATTACTTTTAAAAACCCATGAAACAAAGACAGGGAAAGAGAGAGAAATTCTTACACAATTCGTTCAGGGGCTGTGATGCAACCTGGATTGACCATATCTAGACCCACAGCTGGATGAGACATAAGGGTGGACACTCTTGGGGCTGAGAGTTTTGGTGAGGTTGGGTGAGCAAACGCAGACCCTTTAAAGTAATACTGCGTGCTACCCATCGCATGGGTCCCAAATCTCCAGGTTCAAGGGCATCTTCCTACATCGAAAACATGCATGAGAAACCCAGAAGATGGTACACCGTGTGATGGGGAAAGGTTTCTAAAACGCACCTCATTTTTCATCTCCTTGTGCTCGGGTTCGCCATTCCAGCCACTTTACTAGCAATCTCCCTACTTGGAGCATCAGCACCTTTAACCTCCTGTTCCGTACAGGTTGCAATTTGTCCTGAGGATGAACGGGAAGACGGGGAACCAATGAGAGACTAGCTCTTGGTGTTGGGACAGGCACAGGTCACTCTATTTTCCCATAAGGAAGAAGAATTAACCACAGGCTCAGCCTGCCCCCCGGAACCAGAACAGGGCCTGAAGCCATCCTGCGCTTTTGCGGCCGGCTCCCAAAAAAGCGACTTGTAAAATGGAGCTTCAGGGCACTGCAATTCACAGACCTGCAGAGTTATAAATGATAACTCTCGTCCACAAATATATTGAGGGAAGGCAAAGAAGAGGATTTGAAATCAAGGCAGAATTGCAGGAAACAGATTTCAGGAGGTAGATTCGAATCGCCTTTAAAGCACATGAAAAGCGGCAAAACGTTGACAATGATGCCCTTGGCCAAAAAGGGCGTATGCGTTTTTTCCTGAATACATTCAGGAAAAAACGCATACGCCCTTTTTGGCCATCCAAGTAACCTGGAAAGGCAAATCAGCGCTACAAAGAAGTCTCGTTTCCCATCGGTCAAAAGGGCCATGCTGAAAAAAGTGTCAAAACCAGAAACGCAGGACAGGCCATGGAGAAATGGGAGCCTTGCTACACTGATGGGCGGGATGTAAATTGCCAACAGCCACTCTGGAGAAGTGTACGGTGTGTCCTGAAACATCTAAAAAACACAGCTTAGAGAGCATAGGGCACTTCCACGCATGGGGGGATAAAGTGGGGAAATTGAAAATCAGCAAGACAAAAGCACCCCAAAGTTTAGGGCTGCTCTGTTGACAAGGACCTCCACTTCCTTCCACCTTAAATATCCCAGGAAAGCGAAAACTGGATAAAAAAGTTGTGGTCCTTATGTACAATGGAATATCACTCAGCCATGAAATCAATGTCATAAGGCTAGTAGCAGCATGATGAGTGGATTTAGGTAAGACGATTCTAAGTGAAATAAGTCACACAGAAAAGGACACTTCTCATAAGGTGTCACTTATAGAGGGAATGTAAAAACCGTTACACTTGAACTGAATTACAAAACAGAACAGAGTCACACATGCAGAAAACACACTATGGCTGCTTAACGGGAAAGGTGAGGTGGGGTGATACATAAAACAAGAGTTTCAAATTAGCTCAGATACCGTTCCATAAACCCAATATGTAATAGACAAGACCTACTCCTTGCTCAGAGAACTGGACTCAACATGCCCGATTCACCGCACAAGAATATATCTGACTAGTAATAATCTTAAAACCTATGTATTGATATCTCTCTGTTAGTGTGTCAAGTGGGTGTAAAGCGGCCTAAACACAGCCGTGAAAAGCAGCTAAACCCCATTATAAAAATAAATTACTTTTAAAAACCCATGAAACAAAGACAGGGAAAGAGAGAGAAATTCTTACACAATTCGTTCAGGGGCTGTGATGCAACCTGGATTGACCATATCTAGACCCACAGCTGGATGAGACATAAGGGTGGACACTCTTGGGGCTGAGAGTTTTGGTGAGGTTGGGTGAGCAAACGCAGACCCTTTAAAGTAATACTGCGTGCTACCCATCGCATGGGTCCCAAATCTCCAGGTTCAAGGGCATCTTCCTACATCGAAAACATGCATGAGAAACCCAGAAGATGGTACACCGTGTGATGGGGAAAGGTTTCTAAAACGCACCTCATTTCTCATCTCCTTGTGCTCGGGTTCGCCATTCCAGCCACTTTACTAGCAATCTCCCTACTTGGAGCATCAGCACCTTTAACCTCCTGTTCCGTACAGGTTGCAATTTGTCCTGAGGATGAACGGGAAGACGGGGAACCAATGAGAGACTAGCTCTTGGTGTTGGGACAGGCACAGGTCACTCTATTTTCCCATCAGGAAGAAGAATTAACCACAGGCTCAGCCTGCCCCCCGGAACCAGAACAGGGCCTGAAGCCATCCTGCGCTTTTGCGGCCGGCTCCCAAAAAAGCGACTTGTAAAATGGAGCTTCAGGGCACTGCAATTCACAAACCTGCAGAGTTATAAATGATAACTCTCGTCCACAAATATATTGAGGGAAGGCAAAGAAGAGGATTTGAAATCAAGGCAGAATTGCAGGAAACAGATTTCAGGAGGTAGATTCGAATCGCCTTTACAGCACATGAAAAGCGGCAAAACGTTGACAATGATGCCCTTGGCCAAAAAGGGCGTATGCGTTTTTTCCTGAATATATTCAGGAAAAAACGCATACGCCCTTTTTGGCCAACCAAGCAACCTGGAAAGGCAAATCAGCGCTACAAAGAAGTCTCGCTTCCCATCGGTCAAAAGGGCCATGCTGAAAAAAGTGTCAAACCAGAAATGCAGGACAGGCCATGGAGAAATGGGAGCCTTGCTACACTGATGGGCGGGATGTACATTGCCAACAGCCACTCTGGAGAAGTGTACGGTGTGTCCTGGAACATCTAAAAAACACAGCTTAGAGAGCATAGGGCACTTCCACGCATGGGGGGATAAAGTGGGAAAATTGAAAATCAGCAAGACACAAGCACCCCAAAGTTTAGGGCTGCTCTGTTGACAAGGACCTCCACTTCCTTCCACCTTAAATATCCCAGGAAAGCGAAAAATGGATAAAAAAGTTGTGGTCCTTATGTACAATGGAATATCACTCAGCCATGAAATCAATGTCATAAGGCTAGTAGCAGCATGATGAGTGGATTTAGGTAAGACGATTCTAAGTGAAATAAGTCACACAGAAAAGGACACTTCTCATAAGGTGTCACTTATAGAGGGAATGTAAAAACCGTTACACTTGAACTGAATTACAAAACTGAACAGAGTCACACATGCAGAAAACACACTATGGCTGCTTAACGGGAAAGGTGAGGTGGGGTGATACATAAAACAAGAGTTTCAAATTAGCTCAGATACCGTTCCATAAACCCAATATGTAATAGACAAGACCTACTCCTTGCTCAGAGAACTGGACTCAACACGCCCGATTCACCGCACAAGAATATATCTGACCAGTAATAATCTTAAAACCTATGTATTGATATCTCTCTGTTAGTGTGTCAAGTGGGTGTAAAGCGCCCTAAAGACAGCCGTGAAAAGCAGCTAAACCCCATTATAAAAATAAATTACTTTTAAAAACCCATGAAACAAAGACAGGGAAAGAGAGAGAAATTCTTACACAATTCGTTCAGGGGCTGTGATGCAACCTGGATTGACCATATCTAGACCCACAGCTGGATGAGACATAAGGGTGGACACTCTTGGGGCTGAGAGGTTTGGTGAGGTTGGGTGAGCAAACGCAGACCCTTTAAAGTAATACTGCGTGCTACCCATCGCATGGGTCCCAAATCTCCAGGTTCAAGGGCATCTTCCTACATCGAAAACATGCATGAGAAACCCAGACGATGGTACACCGTGTGATGGGGAAAGGTTTCTAAAACGCACCTCATTTCTCATCTCCTTGTGCTCGGGTTCGCCATTCCAGACACTTTACTAGCAATCTCCCTACTTGGAGCATCAGCACCTTTAACCTCCTGTTCCGTACAGGTTGCAATTTGTCCTGAAGATGAACGGGAAGACGGGGAACCAATGAGAGACTAGCTCTTGGTGTTGGGACAGGCACAGGTCACTCTATTTTCCCATCAGGAAGAAGAATTAACCACAGGCTCAGCCTGCCCCCCGGAACCAGAACAGGGCCTGAAGCCATCCTGCGCTTTTGCGGCCGGCTCCCAAAAAAGCGACTTGTAAAATGGAGCTTCAGGGCACTGCAATTCACAAACCTGCAGACTTATAAATGATAACTCTCGTCCACAAATATATTGAGGGAAGGCAAAGAAGAGGATTTGAAATCAAGGCAGAATTGCAGGAAACAGATTTCAGGAGGTAGATTCGAATCGCCTTTAAAGCACATGAAAAGCGGCAAAACGTTGACAATGATGCCCTTGGCCAAAAAGGGCGTATGCGTTTTTTCCTGAATATATTCAGGAAAAAACGCATACGCCCTTTTTGGCCAACCAAGCAACCTGGAAAGGCAAATCAGCGCTACAAAGAAGTCTCGCTTCCCATCGGTCAAAAGGGCCATGCTGAAAAAAGTGTCAAAACCAGAAATGCAGGACAGGCCATGGAGAAATGGGAGCCTTGCTACACTGATGGGCGGGATGTAAATTGCCAACAGCCACTCTGGAGAAGTGTACGGTGTGTCCTGAAACATCTAAAAAACACAGCTTAGAGAGCATAGGGCACTTCCACGCATGGGGGGATAAAGCGGGAAAATTGAAAATCAGCAAGACACAAGCACCCCAAAGTTTAGGGCTGCTCTGTTGACAAGGACCTCCACTTCCTTCCACCTTAAATATCCCAGGAAAGCGAAAAATGGATAAAAAAGTTGTGGTCCTTATGTACAATGGAATATCACTCAGCCATGAAATCAATGTCATAAGGCTAGTAGCAGCATGATGAGTGGATTTAGGTAAGACGATTCTAAGTGAAATAAGTCACACAGAAAAGGACACTTCTCATAAGGTGTCACTTATAGAGGGAATGTAAAAACCGTTACACTTGAACTGAATTACAAAACAGAACAGAGTCACACATGCAGAAAACACACTATGGCTGCTTAAGGGGAAAGGTGAGGTGGGGTGATACATAAAACAAGAGTTTCAAATTAGCTCAGATACCGTTCCATAAACCCAATATGTAATAGACAAGACCTACTCCTTGCTCAGAGAACTGGACTCAACACGCCCGATTCACCGCACAAGAATATATCTGACCAGTAATAATCTTAAAACCTATGTATTGATATCTCTCTGTTAGTGTGTCAAGTGGGTGTAAAGCGGCCTAAACACAGCCGTGAAAAGCAGCTAAACCCCATTATAAAAATAAATTACTTTTAAAAACCCATGAAACAAAGACAGGGAAAGAGAGAGAAATTCTTACACAATTCGTTCAGGGGCTGTGATGCAACCTGGATTGACCATATCTAGACCCACAGCTGGATGAGACATAAGGGTGGACACTCTTGGGGCTGAGAGGTTTGGTGAGGTTGGGTGAGCAAACGCAGACCCTTTAAAGTAATACTGCGTGCTACCCATCGCATGGGTCCCAAATCTCCAGGTTCAAGGGCATCTTCCTACATCGAAAACATGCATGAGAAACCCAGACGATGGTACACCGTGTGATGGGGAAAGGTTTCTAAAACGCACCTCATTTCTCATCTCCTTGTGCTCGGGTTCGCCATTCCAGACACTTTACTAGCAATCTCCCTACTTGGAGCATCAGCACCTTTAACCTCCTGTTCCGTACAGGTTGCAATTTGTCCTGAGGATGAACGGGAAGACGGGGAACCAATGAGATACTAGCTCTTGGTGTTGGGACAGGCACAGGTCACTCTATTTTCCCATCAGGAAGAAGAATTAACCACAGGCTCAGCCTGCCCCCCGGAACCAGAACAGGGCCTGAAGCCATCCTGCGCTTTTGCGGCCGGCTCCCAAAAAAGCGACTTGTAAAATGGAGCTTCAGGGCACTGCAATTCACAAACCTGCAGAGTTATAAATGATAACTCTCGTCCACAAATATATTGAGGGAAGGCAAAGAAGAGGATTTGAAATCAAGGCAGAATTGCAGGAAACAGATTTCAGGAGGTAGATTCGAATCGCCTTTGAAGCACATGAAAAGCGGCAAAACGTTGACAATGATGCCCTTGGCCAAAAAGGGCGTATGCGTTTTTTCCTGAATACATTCAGGAAAAAACGCATACGCCCTTTTTGGCCATCCAAGTAACCTGGAAAGGCAAATCAGCGCTACAAAGAAGTCTCGCTTCCCATCGGTCAAAAGGGCCATGCTGAAAAAAGTGTCAAAACCAGAAATGCAGGACAGGCCATGGAGAAATGGGAGCCTTGCTACACTGATGGGCGGGATGTAAATTGCCAACAGCCACTCTGGAGAAGTGTACGGTGTGTCCTGAAACATCTAAAAAACACAGCTTAGAGAGCATAGGGCACTTCCACGCATGGGGGGATAAAGTGGGGAAATTGAAAATCAGCAAGACACAAGCACCCCAAAGTTTAGGGCTGCTCTGTTGACAAGGACCTCCACTTCCTTCCACCTTAAATATCCCAGGAAAGCGAAAACTGGATAAAAAAGTTGTGGTCCTTATGTACAATGGAATATCACTCAGCCATGAAATCAATGTCATAAGGCTAGTAGCAGCATGATGAGTGGATTTAGGTAAGACGATTCTAAGTGAAATAAGTCACACAGAAAAGGACACTTCTCATAAGGTGTCACTTATAGAGGGAATGTAAAAACCGTTACACTTGAACTGAATTACAAAACAGAACAGAGTCACACATGCAGAAAACACACTATGGCTGCTTAACGGGAAAGGTGAGGTGGGGTGATACATAAAACAAGAGTTTCAAATTAGCTCAGATACCGTTCCATAAACCCAATATGTAATAGACAAGACCTACTCCTTGCTCAGAGAACTGGACTCAACACGCCCGATTCACCGCACAAGAATATATCTGACCAGTAATAATCTTAAAACCTATGTATTGATATCTCTCTGTTAGTGTGTCAAGTGGGTGTAAAGCGGCCTAAACACAGCCGTGAAAAGCAGCTAAACCCCATTATAAAAATAAATTACTTTTAAAAACCCATGAAACAAAGACAGGGAAAGAGAGAGAAATTCTTACACAATTCGTTCAGGGGCTGTGATGCAACCTGGATTGACCATATCTAGACCCACAGCTGGATGAGACATAAGGGTGGACACTCTTGGGGCTGAGAGTTTTGGTGAGGTTGGGTGAGCAAACGCAGACCCTTTAAAGTAATACTGCGTGCTACCCATCGCATGGGTCCCAAATCTCCAGGTTCAAGGGCATCTTCCTACATCGAAAACATGCATGAGAAACCCAGAAGATGGTACACCGTGTGATGGGGAAAGGTTTCTAAAACGCACCTCATTTTTCATCTCCTTGTGCTCGGGTTCGCCATTCCAGCCACTTTACTAGCAATCTCCCTACTTGGAGCATCAGCACCTTTAACCTCCTGTTCCGTACAGGTTGCAATTTGTCCTGAGGATGAACGGGAAGACGGGGAACCAATGAGAGACTAGCTCTTGGTGTTGGGACAGGCACAGGTCACTCTATTTTCCCATAAGGAAGAAGAATTAACCACAGGCTCAGCCTGCCCCCCGGAACCAGAACAGGGCCTGAAGCCATCCTGCGCTTTTGCGGCCGGCTCCCAAAAAAGCGACTTGTAAAATGGAGCTTCAGGGCACTGCAATTCACAGACCTGCAGAGTTATAAATGATAACTCTCGTCCACAAATATATTGAGGGAAGGCAAAGAAGAGGATTTGAAATCAAGGCAGAATTGCAGGAAACAGATTTCAGGAGGTAGATTCGAATCGCCTTTAAAGCACATGAAAAGCGGCAAAACGTTGACAATGATGCCCTTGGCCAAAAAGGGCGTATGCGTTTTTTCCTGAATACATTCAGGAAAAAACGCATACGCCCTTTTTGGCCATCCAAGTAACCTGGAAAGGCAAATCAGCGCTACAAAGAAGTCTCGTTTCCCATCGGTCAAAAGGGCCATGCTGAAAAAAGTGTCAAAACCAGAAACGCAGGACAGGCCATGGAGAAATGGGAGCCTTGCTACACTGATGGGCGGGATGTAAATTGCCAACAGCCACTCTGGAGAAGTGTACGGTGTGTCCTGAAACATCTAAAAAACACAGCTTAGAGAGCATAGGGCACTTCCACGCATGGGGGGATAAAGTGGGAAAATTGAAAATCAGCAAGACACAAGCACCCCAAAGTTTAGGGCTGCTCTGTTGACAAGGACCTCCACTTCCTTCCACCTTAAATATCCCAGGAAAGCGAAAACTGGATAAAAAAGTTGTGGTCCTTATGTACAATGGAATATCACTCAGCCATGAAATCAATGTCATAAGGCTAGTAGCAGCATGATGAGTGGATTTAGGTAAGACGATTCTAAGTGAAATAAGTCACACAGAAAAGGACACTTCTCATAAGGTGTCACTTATAGAGGGAATGTAAAAACCGTTACACTTGAACTGAATTACAAAACAGAACAGAGTCACACATGCAGAAAACACACTATGGCTGCTTAACGGGAAAGGTGAGGTGGGGTGATACATAAAACAAGAGTTTCAAATTAGCTCAGATACCGTTCCATAAACCCAATATGTAATAGACAAGACCTACTCCTTGCTCAGAGAACTGGACTCAACACGCCCGATTCACCGCACAAGAATATATCTGACTAGTAATAATCTTAAAACCTATGTATTGATATCTCTCTGTTAGTGTGTCAAGTGGGTGTAAAGCGGCCTAAACACAGCCGTGAAAAGCAGCTAAACCCCATTATAAAAATAAATTACTTTTAAAAACCCATGAAACAAAGACAGGGAAAGAGAGAGAAATTCTTACACAATTCGTTCAGGGGCTGTGATGCAACCTGGATTGACCATATCTAGACCCACAGCTGGATGAGACACAAGGGTGGACACTCTTGGGGCTGAGAGGTTTGGTGAGGTTGGGTGAGCAAACGCAGACCCTTTAAAGTAATACTGCGTGCTACCCATCGCATGGGTCCCAAATCTCCAGGTTCAAGGGCATCTTCCTACATCGAAAACATGCATGAGAAACCCAGAAGATGGTACACCGTGTGATGGGGAAAGGTTTCTAAAACGCACCTCATTTCTCATCTCCTTGTGCTCGGGTTCGCCATTCCAGCCACTTTACTAGCAATCTCCCTACTTGGAGCATCAGCACCTTTAACCTCCTGTTCCGTACAGGTTGCAATTTGTCCTGAGGATGAACGGGAAGACGGGGAACCAATGAGAGACTAGCTCTTGGTGTTGGGACAGGCACAGGTCACTCTATTTTCCCATCAGGAAGAAGAATTAACCACAGGCTCAGCCTGCCCCCCGGAACCAGAACAGGGCCTGAAGCCATCCTGCGCTTTTGCGGCCGGCTCCCAAAAAAGCGACTTGTAAAATGGAGCTTCAGGGCACTGCAATTCACAAACCTGCAGAGTTATAAATGATAACTCTCGTCCACAAATATATTGAGGGAAGGCAAAGAAGAGGATTTGAAATCAAGGCAGAATTGCAGTAAACAGATTTCAGGAGGTAGATTCGAATCGCCTTTAAAGCACATGAAAAGCGGCAAAACGTTGACAATGATGCCCTTGGCCAAAAAGGGCGTATGCGTTTTTTCCTGAATATATTCAGGAAAAAACGCATACGCCCTTTTTGGCCAACCAAGCAACCTGGAAAGGCAAATCAGCGCTACAAAGAAGTCTCGCTTCCCATCGGTCAAAAGGGCCATGCTGAAAAAATTGTCAAAACCAGAAATGCAGGACAGGCCATGGAGAAATGGGAGCCTTGCTACACTGATGGGCGGGATGTAAATTGCCAACAGCCACTCTGGAGAAGTGTACGGTGTGTCCTGAAACATCTAAAAAACACAGCTTAGAGAGCGTAGGGCACTTCCACGCATGGGGGGATAAAGTGGGAAAATTGAAAATCAGCAAGACACAAGCACCCCAAAGTTTAGGGCTGCTCTGTTGACAAGGACCTCCACTTCCTTCCACCTTAAATATCCCAGGAAAGCGAAAAATGGATAAAAAAGTTGTGGTCCATATGTACAATGGAATATCACTCAGCCATGAAATCAATGTCATAAGGCTAGTAGCAGCATGATGAGTGGATTTAGGTAAGACGATTCTAAGTGAAATAAGTCACACAGAAAAGGACACTTCTCATAAGGTGTCACTTATAGAGGGAATGTAAAAACCGTTACACTTGAACTGAATTACAAAACAGAACAGAGTCACACATGCAGAAAACACACTATGGCTGCTTAACGGGAAAGGTGAGGTGGGGTGATACATAAAACAAGAGTTTCAAATTAGCTCAGATACCGTTCCATAAACCAAATATGTAATAGACAAGACCTACTCCTTGCTCAGAGAACTGGACTCAACACGCCCGATTCACCGCACAAGAATATATCTGACTAGTAATAATCTTAAAACCTATGTATTTATATCTCTCTGTTAGTGTGTCAAGTGGGTGTAAAGTGGCCTAAACACAGCCGTGAAAAGCAGCTAAACCCCATTATAAAAATAAATTACTTTTAAAAACCAATGAAACAAAGACAGGGAAAGAGAGAGAAATTCTTACACAATTCGTTCAGGGGCTGTGATGCAACCTGGATTGACCATATCTAGACCCACAGCTGGATGAGACATAAGGGTGGACACTCTTGGGGCTGAGAGGTTTGGTGAGGTTGGGTGAGCAAACGCAGACCCTTTAAAGTAATACTGCGTGCTACCCATCGCATGGGTCCCAAATCTCCAGGTTCAAGGGCATCTTCCTACATCGAAAACATGCATGAGAAACCCAGAAGATGGTGCACCGTGTGATGGGGAAAGGTATCTAAAACGCACCTCATTTCTCATCTCCTTGTGCTGGGGTTCGCCATTCCAGCCACTTTACTAGCAATCTCCCTACTTGGAGCATCAGCACTTTTAACCTCCTGTTCCGTACAGGTTGCAATTTGTCCTGAGGATGAATGGGAAGACGGGGAACCAATGAGAGACTAGCTCTTGGTTTTGGGACAGGCACAGGTCACTCTATTTTCCCATCAGGAAGAAGAATTAACCACAGGCTCAGCCTGCCCCCCGGAACCAGAACAGGGCCTGAAGCCATCCTGCGCTTTTGCGGCCGGCTCCCAAAAAAGCGACTTGTAAAATGGAGCTTCAGGGCACTGCAATTCACAAACCTGCAGAGTTATAAATGATAACTCTCGTCCACAAATATATTGAGGGAAGGCAAAGAAGAGGATTTGAAATCAAGGCAGAATTGCAGGAAACAGATTTCAGGAGGTAGATTCGAATCGCCTTTAAAGCACATGAAAAGCGGCAAAACGTTGACAATGATGCCCTTGGCCAAAAAGGGCGTATGCGTTTTTTCCTGAATATATTCAGGAAAAAACGCATACGCCCTTTTTGGCCAACCAAGCAACCTGGAAAGGCAAATCAGCGCTACAAAGAAGTCTCGCTTCCCATCGGTCAAAAGGGCCATGCTGAAAAAAGTGTCAAAACCAGAAATGCAGGACAGGCCATGGAGAAATGGGAGCCTTGCTACACTGATGGGCGGGATGTAAATTGCCAACAGCCACTCTGGAGAAGTGTACGGTGTGTCCTGAAACATCTAAAAAACACAGCTTAGAGAGCATAGGGCACTTCCACGCATGGGGGGATAAAGTGGGAAAATTGAAAATCAGCAAGACACAAGCACCCCAAAGTTTAGGGCTGCTCTGTTGACAAGGACCTCCACTTCATTCCACCTTAAATATCCCAGGAAAGCGAAAAATGTATAAAAAAGTTGTGGTCCTTATGTACAATGGAATATCACTCAGCCATGAAATCAATGTCATAAGGCTAGTAGCAGCATGATGAGTGGATTTAGGTAAGACGATTCTAAGTGAAATAAGTCACACAGAAAAGGACACTTCTCATAAGGTGTCACTTATAGAGGGAATGTAAAAACCGTTACACTTGAACTGAATTACAAAACAGAACAGAGTCACACATGCAGAAAACACACTATGGCTGCTTAAGGGGAAAGGTGAGGTGGGGTGATACATAAAACAAGAGTTTCAAATTAGCTCAGATACCATTCCATAAACCCAATATGTAATAGACAAGACCCACTCCTTGATCAGAGAACTGGACTCAACACGCCCGATTCACCGCACAAGAATATATCTGACCAGTAATAATCTTAAAACCTATGTATTGATATCTCTCTGTTAGTGTGTCAAGTGGGTGTAAAGCGGCCTAAACACAGCCGTGAAAAGCAGCTAAACCCCATTATAAAAATAAATTACTTTTAAAAACCCATGAAACAAAGACAGGGAAAGAGAGAGAAATTCTTACACAATTCGTTCAGGGGCTGTGATGCAACCTGGATTGACCATATCTAGACCCACAGCTGGATGAGACATAAGGGTGGACACTCTTGGGGCTGAGAGGTTTGGTGAGGTTGGGTGAGCAAACGCAGACCCTTTAAAATAATACTGCGTGCTACCCATCGCATGGGTCCCAAATCTCCAGGTTCAAGGGCATCTTCCTACATCGAAAACATGCATGAGAAACCCAGAAGATGGTACACCGTGTGATGGGGAAAGGTTTCTAAAACGCACCTCATTTCTCATCTCCTTGTGCTCGGGTTCGCCATTCCAGCCACTTTACTAGCAATCTCCCTACTTGGAGCATCAGCACCTTTAACCTCCTGTTCCGTACAGGTTGCAATTTGTCCTGAGGATGAACGGGAAGACGGGGAACCAATGAGAGACTAGCTCTTGGTGTTGGGACAGGCACTGGTCACTCTATTTTCCCATCAGGAAGAAGAATTAACCACAGGCTCAGCCTGCCCCCCGGAACCAGAACAGGGCCTGAAGCCATGCTGCGCTTTTGCGGCCGGCTCCCAAAAAAGCGACTTGTAAAATGGAGCTTCAGGGCACTGCAATTCACAGACCTGCAGAGTTATAAATGATAACTCTCGTCCACAAATATATTGAGAGAAGGCAAAGAAGAGGATTTGAAATCAAGGCAGAATTGCAGTAAACAGATTTCAGGAGGTAGATTCGAATCGCCTTTAAAGCACATGAAAAGCGGCAAAACGTTGACAATGATGCCCTTGGCCAAAAAGGGCGTATGCGTTTTTTCCTGAATATATTCAGGAAAAAACGCATACGCCCTTTTTGGCCATCCAAGCAACCTGGAAAGGCAAATCAGCGCTACAAAGAAGTCTCGTTTCCCATCGGTCAAAAAGGCCATGCTGAAAAAAGTGTCAAAACCAGAAATGCAGGACAGGCCATGGAGAAATGGGAGCCTTGCTACACTGATGGGCGGGATGTAAATTTCCAACAGCCACTCTGGAGAAGTGTACGGTGTGTCCTGAAACATCTAAAAAACACAGCTTAGAGAGCATAGGGCACTTCCACGCATGGGGGGATAAAGAGGGAAAATTGAAAATCAGCAAGACACAAGCACCCCAAAGTTTAGGGCTGCTCTGTTGACAAGGACCTCCACTTCATTCCACCTTAAATATCCCAGGAAAGCGAAAAATGGATAAAAAAGTTGTGGTCCTTATGTACAATGGAATATCACTCAGCCATGAAATCAATGTCATAAGGCTAGTAGCAGCATGATGAGTGGATTTAGGTAAGACGATTCTAAGTGAAATAAGTCACACAGAAAAGGACACTTCTCATAAGGTGTCACTTATAGAGGGAATGTAAAAACCGTTACACTTGAACTGAATTACAAAACAGAACAGAGTCACACATGCAGAAAACACACTATGGCTGCTTAACGGGAAAGGTGAGGTGGGGTGATACATAAAACAAGAGTTTCAAATTAGCTCAGATACCGTTCCATAAACCCAATATGTAATAGACAAGACCTACTCCTTGCTCAGAGAACTGGACTCAACACGCCCGATTCACCGCACAAGAATATATCTGACTAGTAATAATCTTAAAACCTATGTATTGATATCTCTCTGTTAGTGTGTCAAGTGGGTGTAAAGCAGCATAAACACAGCCGTGAAAAGCAGCTAAACCCCATTATAAAAATAAATTACTTTTAAAAACCCATGAAACAAAGACAGGGAAAGAGAGAGAAATTCTTACACAATTCGTTCAGGGGCTGTGATGCAACCTGGATTGACCATATCTAGACCCACAGCTGGATGAGACATAAGGGTGGACACTCTTGGGGCTGAGAGGTTTGGTGAGGTTGGGTGAGCAAACGCAGACCCTTTAAAGTAATACTGCGTGCTACCCATCGCATGGGTCCCAAATCTCCAGGTTCAAGGGCATCTTCCTACATCGAAAACATGCATGAGAAACCCAGAAGATGGTACACCGTGTGATGGGGAAAGGTTTCTAAAACGCACCTCATTTCTCATCTCCTTGTGCTCGGGTTCGCCATTCCAGCCACTTTACTAGCAATCTCCCTACTTGGAGCATCAGCACCTTTAACCTCCTGTTCCGTACAGGTTGCAATTTGTCCTGAGGATGAACGGGAAGACGGGGAACCAATGAGAGACTAGCTCTTGGTGTTGGGACAGGCACAGGTCACTCTATTTTCCCATCAGGAAGAAGAATTAACCACAGGCTCAGCCTGCCCCCCGGAACCAGAACAGGGCCTGAAGCCATCCTGCGCTTTTGCGGCCGGCTCCCAAAAAAGCGACTTGTAAAATGGAGCTTCAGGGCACTGCAATTCACAGACCTGCAGAGTTATAAATGATAACTCTCGTCCACAAATATATTGAGGGAAGGCAAAGAAGAGGATTTGAAATCAAGGCAGAATTGCAGGAAACAGATTTCAGGAGGTAGATTCGAATCGCCTTTAAAGCACATGAAAAGCGGCAAAACGTTGACAATGATGCCCTTGGCCAAAAAGGGCATATGCGTTTTTTCCTGAATACATTCAGGAAAAAACGCATATGCCCTTTTTGGCCATCCAAGTAACCTGGAAAGGCAAATCAGCGCTACAAAGAAGTCTCGTTTCCCATCGGTCAAAAGGGCCATGCTGAAAAAAGTGTCAAAACCAGAAACGCAGGACAGGCCATGGAGAAATGGGAGCCTTGCTACACTGATGGGCGGGATGTAAATTGCCAACAGCCACTCTGGAGAAGTGTACGGTGTGTCCTGAAACATCTAAAAAACACAGCTTAGAGAGCATAGGGCACTTCCACGCATGGGGGGATAAAGTGGGAAAATTGAAAATCAGCAAGACACAAGCACCCCAAAGTTTAGGGCTGCTCTGTTGACAAGGACCTCCACTTCCTTCCACCTTAAATATCCCAGGAAAGCGAAAACTGGATAAAAAAGTTGTGGTCCTTATGTACAATGGAATATCACTCAGCCATGAAATCAATGTCATAAGGCTAGTAGCAGCATGATGAGTGGATTTAGGTAAGACGATTCTAAGTGAAATAAGTCACACAGAAAAGGACACTTCTCATAAGGTGTCACTTATAGAGGGAATGTAAAAACCGTTACACTTGAACTGAATTACAAAACAGAACAGAGTCACACATGCAGAAAACACACTATGGCTGCTTAACGGGAAAGGTGAGGTGGGGTGATACATAAAACAAGAGTTTCAAATTAGCTCAGATACCGTTCCATAAACCCAATATGTAATAGACAAGACCTACTCCTTGCTCAGAGAACTGGACTCAACACGCCCGATTCACCGCACAAGAATATATCTGACTAGTAATAATCTTAAAACCTATGTATTGATATCTATCTGTTAGTGTGTCAAGTGGGTGTAAAGCAGCATAAACACAGCCGTGAAAAGCAGCTAAACCCCATTATAAAAATAAATTACTTTTAAAAACCCATGAAACAAAGACAGGGAAAGAGAGAGAAATTCTTACACAATTCGTTCAGGGGCTGTGATGCAACCTGGATTGACCATATCTAGACCCACAGCTGGATGAGACATAAGGGTGGACACTCTTGGGGCTGAGAGGTTTGGTGAGGTTGGGTGAGCAAACGCAGACCCTTTAAAGTAATACTGCGTGCTACCCATCGCATGGGTCCCAAATCTCCAGGTTCAAGGGCATCTTCCTACATCGAAAACATGCATGAGAAACCCAGAAGATGGTACACCGTGTGATGGGGAAAGGTTTCTAAAACGCACCTCATTTCTCATCTCCTTGTGCTCGGGTTCGCCATTCCAGCCACTTTACTAGCAATCTCCCTACTTGGAGCATCAGCACCTTTAACCTCCTGTTCCGTACAGGTTGCAATTTGTCCTGAGGATGAACGGGAAGACGGGGAACCAATGAGAGACTAGCTCTTGGTGTTGGGACAGGCACAGGTCACTCTATTTTCCCATCAGGAAGAAGAATTAACCACAGGCTCAGCCTGCCCCCCGGAACCAGAACAGGGCCTGAAGCCATCCTGCGCTTTTGCGGCCGGCTCCCAAAAAAGCGACTTGTAAAATGGAGCTTCAGGGCACTGCAATTCACAGACCTGCAGAGTTATAAATGATAACTCTCGTCCACAAATATATTGAGGGAAGGCAAAGAAGAGGATTTGAAATCAAGGCAGAATTGCAGGAAACAGATTTCAGGAGGTAGATTCGAATCGCCTTTAAAGCACATGAAAAGCGGCAAAACGTTGACAATGATGCCCTTGGCCAAAAAGGGCATATGCGTTTTTTCCTGAATACATTCAGGAAAAAACGCATATGCCCTTTTTGGCCATCCAAGTAACCTGGAAAGGCAAATCAGCGCTACAAAGAAGTCTCGTTTCCCATCGGTCAAAAGGGCCATGCTGAAAAAAGTGTCAAAACCAGAAACGCAGGACAGGCCATGGAGAAATGGGAGCCTTGCTACACTGATGGGCGGGATGTAAATTGCCAACAGCCACTCTGGAGAAGTGTACGGTGTGTCCTGAAACATCTAAAAAACACAGCTTAGAGAGCATAGGGCACTTCCACGCATGGGGGGATAAAGTGGGAAAATTGAAAATCAGCAAGACACAAGCACCCCAAAGTTTAGGGCTGCTCTGTTGACAAGGACCTCCACTTCCTTCCACCTTAAATATCCCAGGAAAGCGAAAACTGGATAAAAAAGTTGTGGTCCTTATGTACAATGGAATATCACTCAGCCATGAAATCAATGTCATAAGGCTAGTAGCAGCATGATGAGTGGATTTAGGTAAGACGATTCTAAGTGAAATAAGTCACACAGAAAAGGACACTTCTCATAAGGTGTCACTTATAGAGGGAATGTAAAAACCGTTACACTTGAACTGAATTACAAAACAGAACAGAGTCACACATGCAGAAAACACACTATGGCTGCTTAACGGGAAAGGTGAGGTGGGGTGATACATAAAACAAGAGTTTCAAATTAGCTCAGATACCGTTCCATAAACCCAATATGTAATAGACAAGACCTACTCCTTGCTCAGAGAACTGGACTCAACACGCCCGATTCACCGCACAAGAATATATCTGACTAGTAATAATCTTAAAACCTATGTATTGATATCTCTCTGTTAGTGTGTCAAGTGGGTGTAAAGCGGCCTAAACACAGCCGTGAAAAGCAGCTAAACCCCATTATAAAAATAAATTACTTTTAAAAACCCATGAAACAAAGACAGGGAAAGAGAGAGAAATTCTTACACAATTCGTTCAGGGGCTGTGATGCAACCTGGATTGACCATATCTAGACCCACAGCTGGATGAGACATAAGGGTGGACACTCTTGGGGCTGAGAGGTTTGGTGAGGTTGGGTGAGCAAACGCAGACCCTTTAAAGTAATACTGCGTGCTACCCATCGCATGGGTCCCAAATCTCCAGGTTCAAGGGCATCTTCCTACATCGAAAACATGCATGAGAAACCCAGAAGATGGTACACCGTGTGATGGGGAAAGGTTTCTAAAACGCACCTCATTTCTCATCTCCTTGTGCTCGGGTTCGCCATTCCAGCCACTTTACTAGCAATCTCCCTACTTGGAGCATCAGCACCTTTAACCTCCTGTTCCGTACAGGTTGCAATTTGTCCTGAGGATGAACGGGAAGACGGGGAACCAATGAGAGACTAGCTCTTGGTGTTGGGACAGGCACAGGTCACTCTATTTTCCCATCAGGAAGAAGAATTAACCACAGGCTCAGCCTGCCCCCCGGAACCAGAACAGGGCCTGAAGCCATCCTGCGCTTTTGCGGCCGGCTCCCAAAAAAGCGACTTGTAAAATGGAGCTTCAGGGCACTGCAATTCACAAACCTGCAGAGTTATAAATGATAACTCTCGTCCACAAATATATTGAGGGAAGGCAAAGAAGTGGATTTGAAATCAAGGCAGAATTGCAGGAAACAGATTTCAGGAGGTAGATTCGAATCGCCTTTAAAGCACATGAAAAGCGGCAAAACGTTGACAATGATGCCCTTGGCCAAAAAGGGCGTATGCGTTTTTTCCTGAATACATTCAGGAAAAAACGCATACGCCCTTTTTGGCCATCCAAGTAACCTGGAAAGGCAAATCAGCGCTAGAAAGAAGTCTCGTTTGCCATCGGTCAAAAGGGCCATGCTGAAAAAAGTGTCACAACCAGAAATGCAGGACAGGCCATGGAGAAATAGGAGCCTTGCTACACTGATGGGCGGGATGTAAATTGCCAACAGCCACTCTGGAGAAGTGTACGGTGTGTCCTGAAACATCTAAAAAACACAGCTTAGAGAGCATAGGGCACTTCCACGCATGGGGGGATAAAGTGGGAAAATTGAAAATCAGCAAGACACAAGCACCCCAAAGTTTAGGGCTGCTCTGTTGACAAGGACCTCCACTTCCTTCCACCTTAAATATCCCAGGAAAGCGAAAACTGGATAAAAAAGTTGTGGTCCTTATGTACAATGGAATATCACTCAGCCATGAAATCAATGTCATAAGGCTAGTAGCAGCATGATGAGTGGATTTAGGTAAGACGATTCTAAGTGAAATAAGTCACACAGAAAAGGACACTTCTCATAAGGTGTCACTTATAGAGGGAATGTAAAAACCGTTACACTTGAACTGAATTACAAAACAGAACAGAGTCACACATGCAGAAAACACACTATGGCTGCTTAACGGGAAAGGTGAGGTGGGGTGATACATAAAACAAGAGTTTCAAATTAGCTCAGATACCGTTCCATAAACCCAATATGTAATAGACAAGACCTACTCCTTGCTCAGAGAACTGGACTCAACACGCCCGATTCACCGCACAAGAATATATCTGACTAGTAATAATCTTAAAACCTATGTATTGATATCTATCTGTTAGTGTGTCAAGTGGGTGTAAAGCGGCCTAAACACAGCCGTGAAAAGCAGCTAAACCCCATTATAAAAATAAATTACTTTTAAAAACCCATGAAACAAAGACAGGGAAAGAGAGAGAAATTCTTACACAATTCGTTCAGGGGCTGTGATGCAACCTGGATTGACCATATCTAGACCCACAGCTGGATGAGACATAAGGGTGGACACTCTTGGGGCTGAGAGGTTTGGTGGGGTTGGGTGAGCAAACGCAGACCCTTTAAAGTAATACTGCGTGCTACCCATCGCATGGGTCCCAAATCTCCAGGTTCAAGGGCATCTTCCTACATCGAAAACATGCATGAGAAACCCAGAAGATGGTACACCGTGTGATGGGGAAAGGTTTCTAAAACGCACCTCATTTCTCATCTCCTTGTGCTCGGGTTCGCCATTCCAGCCACTTTACTAGCAATCTCCCTACTTGGAGCATCAGCAGCTTTAACCTCCTGTTCCGTACAGGTTGCAATTTGTCCTGAGGATGAACGGGAAGACGGGGAACCAATGAGAGACTAGCTCTTGGTGTTGGGACAGGCACAGGTCACTCTATTTTCCCATCAGGAAGAAGAATTAACCACAGGCTCAGCCTGCCCCCCGGAACCAGAACAGGGCCTGAAGCCATCCTGCGCTTTTGCGGCCGGCTCCCAAAAAAGCGACTTGTAAAATGGAGCTTCAGGGCACTGCAATTCACAAACCTGCAGAGTTATAAATGATAACTCTCGTCCACAAATATATTGAGGGAAGGCAAAGAAGAGGATTTGAAATCAAGGCAGAATTGCAGTAAACAGATTTCAGGAGGTAGATTCGAATCGCCTTTAAAGCACATGAAAAGCGGCAAAACGTTGACAATGATGTCCTTGGCCAAAAAGGGCATATGCGTTTTTTCCTGAATATATTCAGGAAAAAACGCATATGCCCTTTTTGGCCAACCAAGCAACCTGGAAAGGCAAATCAGCGCTACAAAGAAGTCTCGCTTCCCATCGGTCAAAAGGGCCATGCTGAAAAAAGTGTCAAAACCAGAAATGCAGGACAGGCCATGGAGAAATGGGAGCCTTGCTACACTGATGGGCGGGATGTAAATTGCCAACAGCCACTCTGGAGAAGTGTACGGTGTGTCCTGAAACATCTAAAAAACACAGCTTAGAGAGCGTAGGGCACTTCCACGCATGGGGGGATAAAGTGGGAAAATTGAAAATCAGCAAGACACAAGCACCCCAAAGTTTAGGGCTGCTCTGTTGACAAGGACCTCCACTTCCTTCCACCTTAAATATCCCAGGAAAGCGAAAAATGGATAAAAAAGTTGTGGTCCTTATGTACAATGGAATATCACTCAGCCATGAAATCAATGTCATAAGGCTAGTAGCAGCATGATGAGTGGATTTAGGTAAGACGATTCTAAGTGAAATAAGTCACACAGAAAAGGACACTTCTCATAAGGTGTCACTTATAGAGGGAATGTAAAAACCGTTACACTTGAACTGAATTACAAAACAGAACAGAGTCACACATGCAGAAAACACACTATGGCTGCTTAACGGGAAAGGTGAGGTGGGGTGATACATAAAACAAGAGTTTCAAATTAGCTCAGATACCGTTCCATAAACCCAATATGTAATAGACAAGACCTACTCCTTGCTCAGAGAACTGGACTCAACACGCCCGATTCACCGCACAAGAATATATCTGACTAGTAATAATCTTAAAACCTATGTATTGATATCTCTCTGTTAGTGTGTCAAGTGGGTGTAAAGCAGCATAAACACAGCCGTGAAAAGCAGCTAAACCCCATTATAAAAATAAATTACTTTTAAAAACCCATGAAACAAAGACAGGGAAAGAGAGAGAAATTCTTACACAATTCGTTCAGGGGCTGTGATGCAACCTGGATTGACCATATCTAGACCCACAGCTGGATGAGACATAAGGGTGGACACTCTTGGGGCTGAGAGGTTTGGTGAGGTTGGGTGAGCAAACGCAGACCCTTTAAAGTAATACTGCGTGCTACCCATCGCATGGGTCCCAAATCTCCAGGTTCAAGGGCATCTTCCTACATCGAAAACATGCATGAGAAACCCAGAAGATGGTACACCGTGTGATGGGGAAAGGTTTCTAAAACGCACCTCATTTCTCATCTCCTTGTGCTCGGGTTCGCCATTCCAGCCACTTTACTAGCAATCTCCCTACTTGGAGCATCAGCACCTTTAACCTCCTGTTCCGTACAGGTTGCAATTTGTCCTGAGGATGAACGGGAAGACGGGGAACCAATGAGAGACTAGCTCTTGGTGTTGGGACAGGCACAGGTCACTCTATTTTCCCATCAGGAAGAAGAATTAACCACAGGCTCAGCCTGCCCCCCGGAACCAGAACAGGGCCTGAAGCCATCCTGCGCTTTTGCGGCCGGCTCCCAAAAAAGCGACTTGTAAAATGGAGCTTCAGGGCACTGCAATTCACAGACCTGCAGAGTTATAAATGATAACTCTCGTCCACAAATATATTGAGGGAAGGCAAAGAAGAGGATTTGAAATCAAGGCAGAATTGCAGGAAACAGATTTCAGGAGGTAGATTCGAATCGCCTTTAAAGCACATGAAAAGCGGCAAAACGTTGACAATGATGCCCTTGGCCAAAAAGGGCATATGCGTTTTTTCCTGAATACATTCAGGAAAAAACGCATATGCCCTTTTTGGCCATCCAAGTAACCTGGAAAGGCAAATCAGCGCTACAAAGAAGTCTCGTTTCCCATCGGTCAAAAGGGCCATGCTGAAAAAAGTGTCAAAACCAGAAACGCAGGACAGGCCATGGAGAAATGGGAGCCTTGCTACACTGATGGGCGGGATGTAAATTGCCAACAGCCACTCTGGAGAAGTGTACGGTGTGTCCTGAAACATCTAAAAAACACAGCTTAGAGAGCATAGGGCACTTCCACGCATGGGGGGATAAAGTGGGAAAATTGAAAATCAGCAAGACACAAGCACCCCAAAGTTTAGGGCTGCTCTGTTGACAAGGACCTCCACTTCCTTCCACCTTAAATATCCCAGGAAAGCGAAAACTGGATAAAAAAGTTGTGGTCCTTATGTACAATGGAATATCACTCAGCCATGAAATCAATGTCATAAGGCTAGTAGCAGCATGATGAGTGGATTTAGGTAAGACGATTCTAAGTGAAATAAGTCACACAGAAAAGGACACTTCTCATAAGGTGTCACTTATAGAGGGAATGTAAAAACCGTTACACTTGAACTGAATTACAAAACAGAACAGAGTCACACATGCAGAAAACACACTATGGCTGCTTAACGGGAAAGGTGAGGTGGGGTGATACATAAAACAAGAGTTTCAAATTAGCTCAGATACCGTTCCATAAACCCAATATGTAATAGACAAGACCTACTCCTTGCTCAGAGAACTGGACTCAACACGCCCGATTCACCGCACAAGAATATATCTGACTAGTAATAATCTTAAAACCTATGTATTGATATCTCTCTGTTAGTGTGTCAAGTGGGTGTAAAGCGGCCTAAACACAGCCGTGAAAAGCAGCTAAACCCCATTATAAAAATAAATTACTTTTAAAAACCCATGAAACAAAGACAGGGAAAGAGAGAGAAATTCTTACACAATTCGTTCAGGGGTTGTGATGCAACCTGGATTGACCATATCTAGACCCACAGCTGGATGAGACATAAGGGTGGACACTCTTGGGGCTGAGAGGTTTGGTGAGGTTGGGTGAGCAAACGCAGACCCTTTAAAGTAATACTGCGTGCTACCCATCGCATGGGTCCCAAATCTCCAGGTTCAAGGGCATCTTCCTACATCGAAAACATGCATGAGAAACCCAGAAGATGGTACACCGTGTGATGGGGAAAGGTTTCTAAAACGCACCTCATTTCTCATCTCCTTGTGCTCGGGTTCGCCATTCCAGCCACTTTACTAGCAATCTCCCTACTTGGAGCATCAGCACCTTTAACCTCCTGTTCCGTACAGGTTGCAATTTGTCCTGAGGATGAATGGGAAGACGGGGAACCAATGAGAGACTAGCTCTTGGTTTTGGGACAGGCACAGGTCACTCTATTTTCCCATCAGGAAGAAGAATTAACCACAGGCTCAGCCTGCCCCCCGGAACCAGAACAGGGCCTGAAGCCATCCTGCGCTTTTGCGGCCGGCTCCCAAAAAAGCGACTTGTAAAATGGAGCTTCAGGGCACTGCAATTCACAAACCTGCAGAGTTATAAATGATAACTCTCGTCCACAAATATATTGAGGGAAGGCAAAGAAGAGGATTTGAAATCAAGGCAGAATTGCAGGAAACAGATTTCAGGAGGTAGATTCGAATCGCCTTTAAAGCACATGAAAAGCGGCAAAACGTTGACAATGATGCCCTTGGCCAAAAAGGGCGTATGCGTTTTTTCCTGAATATATTCAGGAAAAAACGCATACGCCCTTTTTGGCCAACCAAGCAACCTGGAAAGGCAAATCAGCGCTACAAAGAAGTCTCGCTTCCCATCGGTCAAAAGGGCCATGCTGAAAAAAGTGTCAAAACCAGAAATGCAGGACAGGCCATGGAGAAATGGGAGCCTTGCTACACTGATGGGCGGGATGTAAATTGCCAACAGCCACTCTGGAGAAGTGTACGGTGTGTCCTGAAACATCTAAAAAACACAGCTTAGAGAGCATAGGGCACTTCCACGCATGGGGGGATAAAGTGGGAAAATTGAAAATCAGCAAGACACAAGCACCCCAAAGTTTAGGGCTGCTCTGTTGACAAGGACCTCCACTTCCTTCCACCTTAAATATCCCAGGAAAGCGAAAACTGGATAAAAAAGTTGTGGTCCTTATGTACAATGGAATATCACTCAGCCATGAAATCAATGTCATAAGGCTAGTAGCAGCATGATGAGTGGATTTAGGTAAGACGATTCTAAGTGAAATAAGTCACACAGAAAAGGACACTTCTCATAAGGTGTCACTTATAGAGGGAATGTAAAAACCGTTACACTTGAACTGAATTACAAAACAGAACAGAGTCACACATGCAGAAAACACACTATGGCTGCTTAACGGGAAAGGTGAGGTGGGGTGATACATAAAACAAGAGTTTCAAATTAGCTCAGATACCGTTCCATAAACCCAATATGTAATAGACAAGACCTACTCCTTGCTCAGAGAACTGGACTCAACACGCCCGATTCACCGCACAAGAATATATCTGACTAGTAATAATCTTAAAACCTATGTATTGATATCTCTCTGTTAGTGTGTCAAGTGGGTGTAAAGCGGCCTAAACACAGCCGTGAAAAGCAGCTAAACCCCATTATAAAAATAAATTACTTTTAAAAACCCATGAAACAAAGACAGGGAAAGAGAGAGAAATTCTTACACAATTCGTTCAGGGGCTGTGATGCAACCTGGATTGACCATATCTAGACCCACAGCTGGATGAGACATAAGGGTGGACACTCTTGGGGCTGAGAGGTTTGGTGAGGTTGGGTGAGCAAACGCAGACCCTTTAAAGTAATACTGCGTGCTACCCATCGCATGGGTCCCAAATCTCCAGGTTCAAGGGCATCTTCCTACATCGAAAACATGCATGAGAAACCCAGAAGATGGTACACCGTGTGATGGGGAAAGGTTTCTAAAACGCACCTCATTTCTCATCTCCTTGTGCTCGGGTTCGCCATTCCAGCCACTTTACTAGCAATCTCCCTACTTGGAGCATCAGCACCTTTAACCTCCTGTTCCGTACAGGTTGCAATTTGTCCTGAGGATGAACGGGAAGACGGGGAACCAATGAGAGACTAGCTCTTGGTGTTGGGACAGGCACAGGTCACTCTATTTTCCCATCAGGAAGAAGAATTAACCACAGGCTCAGCCTGCCCCCCGGAACCAGAACAGGGCCTGAAGCCATCCTGCGCTTTTGCGGCCGGCTCCCAAAAAAGCGACTTGTAAAATGGAGCTTCAGGGCACTGCAATTCACAAACCTGCAGAGTTATAAATGATAACTCTCGTCCACAAATATATTGAGGGAAGGCAAAGAAGTGGATTTGAAATCAAGGCAGAATTGCAGGAAACAGATTTCAGGAGGTAGATTCGAATCGCCTTTAAAGCACATGAAAAGCGGCAAAACGTTGACAATGATGCCCTTGGCCAAAAAGGGCGTATGCGTTTTTTCCTGAATACATTCAGGAAAAAACGCATACGCCCTTTTTGGCCATCCAAGTAACCTGGAAAGGCAAATCAGCGCTACAAAGAAGTCTCGTTTCCCATCGGTCAAAAGGGCCATGCTGAAAAAAGTGTCAAAACCAGAAATGCAGGACAGGCCATGGAGAAATAGGAGCCTTGCTACACTGATGGGCGGGATGTAAATTGCCAACAGCCACTCTGGAGAAGTGTACGGTGTGTCCTGAAACATCTAAAAAACACAGCTTAGAGAGCATAGGGCACTTCCACGCATGGGGGGATAAAGTGGGAAAATTGAAAATCAGCAAGACACAAGCACCCCAAAGTTTAGGGCTGCTCTGTTGACAAGGACCTCCACTTCCTTCCACCTTAAATATCCCAGGAAAGCGAAAACTGGATAAAAAAGTTGTGGTCCTTATGTACAATGGAATATCACTCAGCCATGAAATCAATGTCATAAGGCTAGTAGCAGCATGATGAGTGGATTTAGGTAAGACGATTCTAAGTGAAATAAGTCACACAGAAAAGGACACTTCTCATAAGGTGTCACTTATAGAGGGAATGTAAAAACCGTTACACTTGAACTGAATTACAAAACAGAACAGAGTCACACATGCAGAAAACACACTATGGCTGCTTAACGGGAAAGGTGAGGTGGGGTGATACATAAAACAAGAGTTTCAAATTAGCTCAGATACCGTTCCATAAACCCAATATGTAATAGACAAGACCTACTCCTTGCTCAGAGAACTGGACTCAACACGCCCGATTCACCGCACAAGAATATATCTGACTAGTAATAATCTTAAAACCTATGTATTGATATCTATCTGTTAGTGTGTCAAGTGGGTGTAAAGCGGCCTAAACACAGCCGTGAAAAGCAGCTAAACCCCATTATAAAAATAAATTACTTTTAAAAACCCATGAAACAAAGACAGGGAAAGAGAGAGAAATTCTTACACAATTCGTTCAGGGGCTGTGATGCAACCTGGATTGACCATATCTAGACCCACAGCTGGATGAGACATAAGGGTGGACACTCTTGGGGCTGAGAGGTTTGGTGGGGTTGGGTGAGCAAACGCAGACCCTTTAAAGTAATACTGCGTGCTACCCATCGCATGGGTCCCAAATCTCCAGGTTCAAGGGCATCTTCCTACATCGAAAACATGCATGAGAAACCCAGAAGATGGTACACCGTGTGATGGGGAAAGGTTTCTAAAACGCACCTCATTTCTCATCTCCTTGTGCTCGGGTTCGCCATTCCAGCCACTTTACTAGCAATCTCCCTACTTGGAGCATCAGCAGCTTTAACCTCCTGTTCCGTACAGGTTGCAATTTGTCCTGAGGATGAACGGGAAGACGGGGAACCAATGAGAGACTAGCTCTTGGTGTTGGGACAGGCACAGGTCACTCTATTTTCCCATCAGGAAGAAGAATTAACCACAGGCTCAGCCTGCCCCCCGGAACCAGAACAGGGCCTGAAGCCATCCTGCGCTTTTGCGGCCGGCTCCCAAAAAAGCGACTTGTAAAATGGAGCTTCAGGGCACTGCAATTCACAAACCTGCAGAGTTATAAATGATAACTCTCGTCCACAAATATATTGAGGGAAGGCAAAGAAGAGGATTTGAAATCAAGGCAGAATTGCAGTAAACAGATTTCAGGAGGTAGATTCGAATCGCCTTTAAAGCACATGAAAAGCGGCAAAACGTTGACAATGATGTCCTTGGCCAAAAAGGGCATATGCGTTTTTTCCTGAATATATTCAGGAAAAAACGCATATGCCCTTTTTGGCCAACCAAGCAACCTGGAAAGGCAAATCAGCGCTACAAAGAAGTCTCGCTTCCCATCGGTCAAAAGGGCCATGCTGAAAAAAGTGTCAAAACCAGAAATGCAGGACAGGCCATGGAGAAATGGGAGCCTTGCTACACTGATGGGCGGGATGTAAATTGCCAACAGCCACTCTGGAGAAGTGTACGGTGTGTCCTGAAACATCTAAAAAACACAGCTTAGAGAGCGTAGGGCACTTCCACGCATGGGGGGATAAAGTGGGAAAATTGAAAATCAGCAAGACACAAGCACCCCAAAGTTTAGGGCTGCTCTGTTGACAAGGACCTCCACTTCCTTCCACCTTAAATATCCCAGGAAAGCGAAAAATGGATAAAAAAGTTGTGGTCCTTATGTACAATGGAATATCACTCAGCCATGAAATCAATGTCATAAGGCTAGTAGCAGCATGATGAGTGGATTTAGGTAAGACGATTCTAAGTGAAATAAGTCACACAGAAAAGGACACTTCTCATAAGGTGTCACTTATAGAGGGAATGTAAAAACCGTTACACTTGAACTGAATTACAAAACAGAACAGAGTCACACATGCAGAAAACACACTATGGCTGCTTAACGGGAAAGGTGAGGTGGGGTGATACATAAAACAAGAGTTTCAAATTAGCTCAGATACCGTTCCATAAACCCAATATGTAATAGACAAGACCTACTCCTTGCTCAGAGAACTGGACTCAACACGCCCGATTCACCGCACAAGAATATATCTGACTAGTAATAATCTTAAAACCTATGTATTGATATCTCTCTGTTAGTGTGTCAAGTGGGTGTAAAGCGGCATAAACACAGCCGTGAAAAGCAGCTAAACCCCATTATAAAAATAAATTACTTTTAAAAACCCATGAAACAAAGACAGGGAAAGAGAGAGAAATTCTTACACAATTCGTTCAGGGGCTGTGATGCAACCTGGATTGACCATATCTAGACCCACAGCTGGATGAGACATAAGGGTGGACACTCTTGGGGCTGAGAGGTTTGGTGAGGTTGGGTGAGCAAACGCAGACCCTTTAAAGTAATACTGCGTGCTACCCATCGCATGGGTCCCAAATCTCCAGGTTCAAGGGCATCTTCCTACATCGAAAACATGCATGAGAAACCCAGAAGATGGTACACCGTGTGATGGGGAAAGGTTTCTAAAACGCACCTCATTTCTCATCTCCTTGTGCTCGGGTTCGCCATTCCAGCCACTTTACTAGCAATCTCCCTACTTGGAGCATCAGCACCTTTAACCTCCTGTTCCGTACAGGTTGCAATTTGTCCTGAGGATGAACGGGAAGACGGGGAACCAATGAGAGACTAGCTCTTGGTGTTGGGACAGGCACAGGTCACTCTATTTTCCCATCAGGAAGAAGAATTAACCACAGGCTCAGCCTGCCCCCCGGAACCAGAACAGGGCCTGAAGCCATCCTGCGCTTTTGCGGCCGGCTCCCAAAAAAGCGACTTGTAAAATGGAGCTTCAGGGCACTGCAATTCACAAACCTGCAGAGTTATAAATGATAACTCTCGTCCACAAATATATTGAGGGAAGGCAAAGAAGTGGATTTGAAATCAAGGCAGAATTGCAGGAAACAGATTTCAGGAGGTAGATTCGAATCGCCTTTAAAGCACATGAAAAGCGGCAAAACGTTGACAATGATGCCCTTGGCCAAAAAGGGCGTATGCGTTTTTTCCTGAATACATTCAGGAAAAAACGCATACGCCCTTTTTGGCCATCCAAGTAACCTGGAAAGGCAAATCAGCGCTACAAAGAAGTCTCGTTTCCCATCGGTCAAAAGGGCCATGCTGAAAAAAGTGTCAAAACCAGAAATGCAGGACAGGCCATGGAGAAATAGGAGCCTTGCTACACTGATGGGCGGGATGTAAATTGCCAACAGCCACTCTGGAGAAGTGTACGGTGTGTCCTGAAACATCTAAAAAACACAGCTTAGAGAGCATAGGGCACTTCCACGCATGGGGGGATAAAGTGGGAAAATTGAAAATCAGCAAGACACAAGCACCCCAAAGTTTAGGGCTGCTCTGTTGACAAGGACCTCCACTTCCTTCCACCTTAAATATCCCAGGAAAGCGAAAACTGGATAAAAAAGTTGTGGTCCTTATGTACAATGGAATATCACTCAGCCATGAAATCAATGTCATAAGGCTAGTAGCAGCATGATGAGTGGATTTAGGTAAGACGATTCTAAGTGAAATAAGTCACACAGAAAAGGACACTTCTCATAAGGTGTCACTTATAGAGGGAATGTAAAAACCGTTACACTTGAACTGAATTACAAAACAGAACAGAGTCACACATGCAGAAAACACACTATGGCTGCTTAACGGGAAAGGTGAGGTGGGGTGATACATAAAACAAGAGTTTCAAATTAGCTCAGATACCGTTCCATAAACCCAATATGTAATAGACAAGACCTACTCCTTGCTCAGAGAACTGGACTCAACACGCCCGATTCACCGCACAAGAATATATCTGACTAGTAATAATCTTAAAACCTATGTATTGATATCTCTCTGTTAGTGTGTCAAGTGGGTGTAAAGCAGCATAAACACAGCCGTGAAAAGCAGCTAAACCCCATTATAAAAATAAATTACTTTTAAAAACCCATGAAACAAAGACAGGGAAAGAGAGAGAAATTCTTACACAATTCGTTCAGGGGCTGTGATGCAACCTGGATTGACCATATCTAGACCCACAGCTGGATGAGACATAAGGGTGGACACTCTTGGGGCTGAGAGGTTTGGTGAGGTTGGGTGAGCAAACGCAGACCCTTTAAAGTAATACTGCGTGCTACCCATCGCATGGGTCCCAAATCTCCAGGTTCAAGGGCATCTTCCTACATCGAAAACATGCATGAGAAACCCAGAAGATGGTACACCGTGTGATGGGGAAAGGTTTCTAAAACGCACCTCATTTCTCATCTCCTTGTGCTCGGGT